>NC_133666.1:344959703-345262774 GCF_037893015.1 Macrotis lagotis
ATATCATATTGGTCATCTAAAGTATCTATCAATGATAAATGATGAGAGTGAACTTACAATGAAAGAAAAAGAAAATTTAGGAGATTTGTTTATGAAACATATAAAAAGTAATTGCTTTCTCTATTTCCAAAATTTTATTAGAATCTAAAATTAAACATTTTAATCCAAATGGCATAACAATTTCCTTGTATTGATTGGGGAATGATTGATCTTCAGTACAAAGTCATAAAATAGCCATTTGAACCTGACATTTAAACACTACAATTAGCTTTTATTTATTTGCTGATTCTCTTTATGGTTTACTTGTATGACCTCTTTTCAGTTTAGCCAAATGCAATCCAAAGGCTACAATCCAAACAAATGGAAATAATCTTTAGGATCCATTTCAACACTAAATCACTTGTTCATTTATAGAGAAACATTATCTAAATCAGTTAAACAGAACATCTCAGATATCAGTCTTATTCCAACTGTTACAATATTTTAAGGAGGGGTAGAAGATTTTTGTTATAAGACAAGGCTATTAAATGATAAGGGTTATTTGACATTGTAGAGTTTAAAATCTAATAAAAGTTGATGAAACCTGCTATCTATTTAGCCAATTCAAGGAAATGAAAAAAAAAAAAACCAGGACATCAGATATGGGAGTCCTATACTTAGCACTGCCCTCCAATTGTTAAATTGAAGCTATATATACAATAATTTGATACTAGTAAAGTAATTGGACAAAAAAAAGCTTACGAGTAGAGCAGCCTCTGTTTTTCAAGGTGTTATTTTTTATTATTTCATCTTTTTGAAAGCTTTATCTTAGATTAACAATGTTCCCATTTAGTGGTTAAGATTTCAGCAATATTGTATTTTTCGTTATCTTTCATACTTTTAAAACTATTCTAAAGTTACATGGCAGAAAAAATCTCTAAAAATGTATTTAAACAACAGTGATTGAAATGTTACAAAATCACAGAGAATAGGATTGACCCCAAAGAAGAGATATGAGAAGTCACCTCACTCCTCCTTTACAGAAGTGGGTGGTGAGGGAGTTCATGAGTGTGGTACACAATGTAGAATATCAGTGTTGGGTATTTTTATGTATAGATTGGCTTAACATATTTTATTTTTAAAATTATTTATATGGAATGGTGTTATATGGGGCAGAAGTAGAGAAACAGGAAAAATGTAGACCATGTTAATACAAGATAGCAACAAAATTTTATTTAAAAAATATAGGACTCATTTACCTTCCTAAAATAAGATCTAAGGACATCTGAAGATTAACCTGATCTTCAAAATTAATTTTAAAATAATAACAATTATTCTTAAAGAGCTCAAAAAGTCACTATATAAATTCTGAGGTGTTATGATAAGTTATGAAAATGTAAAATACCTTCAAATTTTTTATTTTGTCAAATGTAAATAGGTACACTTTTAAGAATGCACTTGTTCTCTGACTCCTTTCCACCTCCATTTATATGTGAGAATAAGAAAATATACCAGATATCATTAGGGCAAAAGTTTGAGGATTCCTTAAACTAGAGGGAAGAAGCAATATGGAGACAATACAGGATGTCAAAAAGTTTTCTCTTAATTTACCATGGGAGGAGTAAATAGACCTGAATAAGAAAGAAAATCAAATCGAATAAGCATTTACTTATGGAGGTTATATTATTACATGTAAGATACAATAACCATTATTGAAAAGAAGCCAAAGTAATCTTCAAAACCAGAGGATTCAATCAATATGCTCCTTAGAAATACAGTTGCTCCTGGGTTTGCAATGGAAATAAATTTATGTTAACAACTTTCTTTCCTGCTTCATGGAAAAACATGGTCACTTGTCTACATATATTAAGTATACTTGATTATAAGTTGAAGAATGTCTAGGATCTATTCCCTGCTGTTTCACTCAGTTTTATGTATTATTTGCTATATCCATGGCCATTACTATGTATTAGTTTGTATATTTACCTTCAGGTGTATCTAAGCATTATTTATTTAGTCAGCGATAAAGGAACTACAGAATCTAAGACCCAGAGGAAAGAATGGCAGACTGGCAGATTCTATGAATAGTAAAGAGACTTGAGTAATAGAGAAGTCAGTGGGTATTAATGGGAAATGAGAACAGATAACTAGAGTAAGATCATCTCAATGCAGGCAGAAGAACATACTAGATCATTACAATGTGCTAAGTGTCATTACAGACTTAAATATGAACCACTAGGAATAAAATGTTAGAGCATGATTCAGTAGCAAAAATGTTTATGTATTTGGCTCCAAAGCTAATTGCAGTTTATATTTTGTAATCTTAAAAAAAAGCATATAAATCAATCCTTTGAAATAAGAAAATTTGGATTAATAAGATATTTTATACTATGACATTTCATATATACATTCATACATAGAATACATGTTTATATATATATGAAGATATATTTAAATATACATATATATGTATATGTCTGTCTTTAGTATAAAAACTCCTTCCAATGAAGTTAAATAGCAACTCAACTCTAAGTTCCTTATATCTTGGAGCTAGAAGAGACCTCAGAGATCATTTAGTCTAACCCCCTTATTTTACAGATGTAGAAACAAAATCCCAAGGTTGTGTCCACAGTATCAGAGGTGAGAATTGATTAAAAATCTACCATATTGAGCCTCTGGGAAGTTAATTGATTTGCTTTGCCTATATGGTTAATATGTGTCAAAGACAAGATTTAAACTCATGTGTTATTAATGTCAAGATCAATGCTCTTTCTACCAAATTATGAAGTTTCTTGAAGTATTACATATATGTATATATGATTATATGCATATATACTTCTATGATTTTTCAATTAAATCTTGAATCAATCATTCAATCATCAAATATTTTTGAAGGACCTACTGGGTCATAGTAACTTAGATGGAAGATTACATAGCATAGACCTTTCCCTCAAAGAGTTTGCAATCTAGCTATTAGGGAAGACATGGCATAACCAAAATCCTCAAATGAATCAGTAAACTGAACCAAGAAGTGCCCTCCAAAGATGCCCATTATATCGCATTCATATACAGTACAACTATTACCCATGTGCTTCTAAAAGTTCACCAAAGGGGACTTCATGCAAATTGCTAAAAGAAAAGGTTTTTTTGATTTCTACCATCCTGAGGAAAAGCAGTAGAGCACTCTGTCTATTCACCTGCCATTCCTCACTCTCGCCATATGATCAACTCATTTATTGTTCCTCTCAGACAATTCTTGGATGTCATCTTTTATTTCTGTTCTTTGGAATTCCTCACTGAGGCTCATGTAGTCTATGTAACTGCTTAGCACCTACCCCCACATGGTTGTTTTGAAGATCAAATGTAATAATAAATTTAACATACTTTGCAAACTTTAAAGAGTTATATAAATTGTTAGCAATTATTATTATAAGACAAGACATAAACACAAATGCATTATTAACAAATACGTCTTAAAAGCCAAATGAGAGATAAATTAAATAATTCAAAGCATGGACAAACTATTTTGGTATGAGGTACTTAAAGGATAAGAAACTTGAACTGGAAAGCAAGACCAGCTTGGAATGTAACACTAGAAAGATAGGTGGAAAACATTAGAGATGGCCTTGAATATCAGAAAAAAGGATTTTGGACTTTATCCCATAATCAGCAGAAAGTCAGTGAAGGACTCTAAATAAGAAACTGACACGAAGACTGATATGTTTTGGAAAGATTCAAATAGTGATTGTACAGGAAATAGCCTGAAAAAGAAATCTTTTGCAAGTTACAAGTGAATTGTTTTCTTTTTTGCAGTTTATACAGTTACAATTTTAATAACTACAAGATTAATTATTAAGTGGTTAAAAAATTTGTGGAAGCTTCAGCAGAATTATTAGGCTTTTGCTGTCAGATGAAAAGGTAACCAAAAGCATTACTTATTTTCCCCTTGCTAACAAGAAATACATCTACACATAAAATATGACTTGTAAAAAGTTCATGGAATACAAGTTCTTAACTTCAATTCTACCCCCACCAAGGATACAAGCCTAAGTTTCACTAAATATAGAGGGAGATTTTTCTGAGTCCTTACAGTGGTTAGAGCCAGATTTTACAATTCAGCTCAATAAGTCAGAAGTTTATGGCAAAAAGTCTGCTTTTCTTTTAAGAGTTTTAAGAGTATATATATTTATGTTTAAGACTATTAATAGTTAACCATGCAATAATAAACATGTATATAGAATGTGCTGAAAGGCACTTTAAAATGTTTGGTGGATTTTTTACAAAATAAATGTAGTCTACTCTATAAAGTCAATTTTTATTATTTAAATTCACTTGTCATTTTCATCATTATTATTACTGTCAAAACATCTTTGTGAAGCATTTAGTTTTGCCAGGAACCTTGCAAAAGGCAAAAACTGAGTCCTGAATCCTGCAAGTAATTCACATTCAAATGAGAGTACCAAACATATAAACAATTATAGATATATAAGATATATATAATAAAAAGCAAACTTTCAGAACCAGAGTTACTCAGATTATAGAGCCTTGATCTTTAGTTTCAGATTCTGGGATAATGTCACTGGAAGATCTTTTCAACTATATGAGAGAAAATCATATTAGCATCTAAATATCATGGCTATCCTTGGGCAATAGCACCATTGTGGACTCAACATTCCATCATTTGATCATGCCTCTCACTATCCTCTTCCATTTCATTTAGGTGGCTACTTGAATTTCATCTAAACAAGTTAGGCTAAAAAAAAAAAACAATGTCACCTTTTATCAGCATAGAAAAACAAACTAAAACCAGATTAATGTTTTTATACAAGCCCAATTCATGCCCTGACTGTACTTTGGATAATTCTTTTTCTCTTTTTCTCCTCCCAATTCTCAAGGAGTATCTCCTCTTCAGGCAATAGTGAAATAAGCAAGCAAGAAGCAGAAGTACCCTTGACAAAGAAATTTTGAGTGGGAATAGACCTTGTAACACACACACACACACACACACAGTAAATGTGTTTCTAACAAGCTGTATTTAAATGTTTGTTTAACATTGAATACTAAGGGACATTGAGAGTTAAAAGAAATTCTTTCATAAAAGGAAAATTCCCTTTTTAGTAAAAAAAAAAAATGCTCCCTTCTCAGTTTATTCATTAGTGAAACTTGGAGTTTTGTGTCCTGGTTTTTTGTTTTTTTCATGTTTTGACGGGCTTCTTTTGAACCAGTTTTTGACCAGACCTGTGATTTCAACAATACAAGATGAAAAACTTATACTAATAATGTGGGTTAGCATCTTCTCTGCAATTTAAATTTTTAGAGAATGCAGGTATAACTGAAAGGCTAAATGACTTCCTTCAGATATTTTAGCTCATTTGTATTAGAGATAGAACTGGAACCTAGATCTTCCTGGGGCTAGGAGGGTGTTGTCTGGTCCCCAAGCAATGCTGCATACTAATTAAATGCACATTTCTGCTTTACCTGTTCCCAAGTACCCTGATATGTACATTTTAAGTGTTCTTTCTAGCATAATCTGATTAGGAGTAGGGAGAGGGAAGACTGCATAATAATAAAGGCTGCTATAGTTCTCCAGTGATAGGGCAGAGAAGAAGGGGGAAGCACCTTGAAGAATTACTGATCTTGCATTCTGGATGGATTCAAGGCTATATTTTCCTTCTTTCAAGAGAGGAGGCACCAGGGGAATGTCCCTGTCCCATAAGCTGGACAGTGCCTACACAAAGAACTCCCCTGATATCCCTGGAAGAAAAATAACTTCTCCTTGGAGCCAAGTATCTGTCAGCTCCAATGTTTCCAGGACACTCCTGAAAAAAAAGTTGGAAGTTAGCAAACTTGTGGATTATACACTGTCTTGAATGCATTGTAACCTGACTTAATGCAATTCCAGTGGGATTTTAGGAGAGGGAATGAAGGAAGAATTTTCCAGAGAAGGAAAGGAGGCTTAAAGAGGTTAGTCAGCTTATCAAGGTCAGAGAGATATTAAGTAGCAAAGCTGTTTAAATATTTCAGTACATTTAGATAGATTGCCACATTCTTTTGATTCATACGAACTCTATAAAAAACTTTAACATGCCTTAGTGGGAAGTGAAAGAATTGAATAGAGGGGTCAGGAAGACCTGAGGTCAGATTCCACCTCTAATACTTAATAGCTGTGTGACCCTGGGCAAAGCCTTCACCTTTTCCAGTCTCAGTTTCCTTATTTGAATATTAGGGGATGAAAATACCTATAATAACTATCAGAGAATTTTGTTGTAAGTATGGCATTGAAAGGGGACTAAAAGCTCAATATGACTTAGTGGTGTAACACAGAGTCATCTAATCCAAAAAGATTTTTGGTGCCTGAAGTACTCATAGTAATGTGTTGATCACAAGGTGAAATAGCTAAAACAGCCCAAATCCTTAAGGAACTTCACTGAAGAAGTACCAGTCTCTAAGTGGAAAGAGTAGAATTGTAACCAAGTTCTAGGAAGCAATTTTGTTGTTTTTCAGTTGTTTCAATCTTGTTCTACATTTTATGATTCCATTTGGGGGTATTCTTGGCAAATATATTGAAATGCTTTACTATTTAAGAATCTAATATAATTGAACAGATGAGGAAACTGAAACAAGGGGGGGTTAAATGACTTTCCCAGAGTTACACAACTAGTAAGTATCTTAAGGCCAGATTTAGTCTCAGGAAGAAGACTCCAGGATCAACATAATATCCACAGCCCCACCTAGCTTCTCTACAAGAAATAATAGTTCAGCTGTGTTAACCCTTTCTCAGATGCTATTTATGGATCACAGAATCTCAAAGTTGTAAGAAAATTAGGTCATTTCCTAGCACAATGCCACATGTGACAAAACATGATAATCATAATCTACATCATAATCAACAAGGGGTCATCCCATCTTTGCTGGAATTCTACCAATGAGGGGAGACCCACACCCTCCAGAAGCAACCCCTTCCACTTTTGGATAACATTATACTTCCTGTCACAGCTCTTCATTCTGTAGCCTGGTATAGAGGGAAAAAAAACCTAGTCTCTCTTCCCTCATAACAGTGCTATATTCTGGACAATTATCACCTTGTCCTTAAATCTTCTCTTACCCCGGTAAACATTCTCCATTTCTTCAAATGGTCTTCATATAAGACTCTTTTCTATCATTTTTGACATCCAGTTATTCTTAATTGAATATGTCATGAACCCCTTTGGCAGTGGGCTGAAGACTATGGATTTTTTCTCAGCCCAGCATCCTTAAATGCATAAAGTAAAACTAAAAAGAAAACATACTAAACTGACATGGTTATCAAAAAAAATTATTAAACCAAATTCATGGATGCCAGGTAAAGAATCCCTCCCTTTTTTATCCAAGTTCTCACTCCAAATGTGGCTTCAATTATACTGGAAAGAGAAATTCTATTCAATTTAAAACTATACTCTGAGGTCCTTTTCAGATTTGAGAATCATAAAAATGGTACACTAAAAAAAACTATCAATCAGCTGCTATAGGTGATACAAGGGATGCAAAGACAAAAACAAAAGGGAACAGCCCCTGCCTTCACAGGACTTATATTCTATTGTGGGAATATAATATTGATTCTGTTGTTACTAAAAAAATAATTTTAGTTGGGAAAAAGCACAAACTAAAATTTTTCAATTACTTTTCTAAAATAAAATCATGCAAGTATGACATATCTGAAACTAAAAAACTCACATGTCACCTAATTCATGTTTGTACTGTGGGACATGTAAATACTCAAAGAAATAAAATAATAGGAAAAGTCCTTCATCTTTAAATTTCCAGACTGCTCTAATTCAGTGTTCATTTGGTTTCAGGTTTTTCTCTAAAGATGTTGTTTCCCATTTCAAAAGCACAAAGGTCATCAAACAGGTCATGGCTTAAGGAACTTCCAGCTGAGAAAGGCTCCATTCAATGTGAGCTTGCACTGCCTGCTGCAGTGAGGAAACCCAAGATCTCAGCTTACTCTGTAGAAGAGCTTTCCTTCCAGGACATGTCCCCTATAGTCACGGCTTGAGCTGCCAAGCTTGTCAACACCATTCCAGAGCCTGGTCGTGGCAGTCTTTGGCATGCTTCTGTTCAAAGCAGCTGAATGAATTCTTCCCTTCTCTCTTCGTTCCATTATCAACCGACTGTTTCAATATTTCTGTATATATACATTCATTTATAGCATACACATACACATACACATTATGCACATGTCTAGGTGAATATATATCCACATATATGTGTACCTATAAGTGTACATGCATGTGTATGGTAGTTACTTTTATATGCCACAACACATGTATACATGTTATGTTACTATATAAATACTATAAATTCATGTGCATTTGCACAAAATAAACATAGGCACATACACATATTTCTAAAACATTGTAGTAATAATTTCAAAGGTCAAAAATACTACTAGCTTTGTTTTAAAAACATTATTATGCCAGAAATACCATGATCTATGTTTGTAATAAAATTACCTTCAGATATTAAATATATAAAAAGTTTTTTTTGTACTTTTATTACTTAGTCACTTTTCTATAGCTGCCCAGTGAGAAGAAAAGTGTTTAGAAAAAAGTTAATAAAAGAATGCTCACATTTTAAAAAAGTATCTTCATGTTGTTATTTTATTTTTAGTTATTTTAATACAGATATACTCAATCCCACCACCCTGTATCCATCTTATTTATACAGTTTTCTATGTTTTTTTAAAGGATATTTATGAAGTTCCTGAAATCATCAATCCAAAAGAGCTTATACTCAAATTTCCCCCTCTCTAAAGTTGGTGTTGTAATTGCACATTCAGTGATAGGTACATTTCTAGGAAGAAACAAGTGATATGAATGGATTGGAGAGAGTAAATGGTAGGGAATGGTAAACCACTTGTAAAAGTCATAGCTCTGGTTACCTTCTCAAGCAGCCCCTACTTGATGAATGACTACCTGGAACTCCTTCCCTACCCTCAACCTGGTGAGTGCGTCAGTTTGTCGACATCAAAGTTTTGGTCCAGATCAAAGTCTTGGTTCATTTCTATTTGTTCCTAGAATAAATTTATCATGTCTTTAACTTGTTTCATTTTTAATAGCATGACTATCTTTATACACACATGCATATCACCTAGTAGAGTCTTGACTTCACATCATATTTCCCAAATTCCATATTCTTCTTTGATTAAACATAAATTTTCTAGATAATTTTAACAGGAATATAGTGATCCAAAAAAGAAATGACATGAAAAATCTATATACATTTTTAGTCTAAAACAAGACACTGGCACATGGCTCCTTTATAGAAATGCCTTTTATTTTATGTCAAAAGTTTTCAGAAGAATAATATCCAAGGTACTATTGCCTCTGTTTTACAAAAAAAGGGGAGGATAGGATGGGGTGTGAAATATGAATGGAATGGGGCAGCTAGGTGGCGCAGTGGATAGAGCACCGGCCCTGGAATCAGGAGTACCTGGGTTCAAATCCGGCCTCAGACACTCAATAATTACCTAGCTGAATGGCCTTGGGCAAGTCACTTAACCCCATTTGCCTTGCAAAAAACCTAAAAAGAAAAATATGAATGGAATCACTTAATTTTATAGAATATACTTTTTGTTTAGGTTTGGTTTTTTGTTTTTGTTTTTGCAAGGCGAATGGGGTTAAGTGGATTGCCCAAGGCCACAGAGCTAGGTAATTATTGAGTGTCTGAGGCCGGATTTGAACCCAGGTACTCCTGACTCCAGGGCCGCTGCTCTACCCACTGTACTACCTAGATGCCCCCTAGAATATACTTTTTAAAGTACTTTATAAATAACAATGAATTTTAAAATATTTACACATATAATTTGGAATGATTTGTTTAATTACTATAACTTTCACAAAATTCACTAAAAATCCTTGAATTTAATCATTAAACAATATTTTGGGGGGGAATATAAAGTTTTCTGAGCATTTTAATGTTATGAAAAAAAACAAGAGTCTCTATCCTCAAGAACTTTACAATAAAAATAAACTTAGAATATATGTGTGTGTGTGTGTGTGTGTGTGTGTGCACGCAATTAATACTTAAGAGGAAAAAACCTCAATTATGTATTTTAAATGCTGCTAGGTTGCAAATAATAGAATAACCTGATGGCATCAATCAGGGATGGTTTCTAAAGGAAATTTCAAGCAGGTTCAGTTATATTTATCATTCATCCATCATCTTTCATTTTTCTTCTGATATTTGAAAGCATTTGATAAAAATAAAGTTATACCTTCTGTGTATTAACTGAAGTATCACAACAGAAATTCTCACAGATGAAGTAAATTATGGAATTTCCTTCCTTGGAAACTTTTTCATACAGTCTAATGTTCAGGCATAGGACTCTGTTAATTCCACAATTCATCTAACTCAGTGTTCTCTAACAAGGGCAACATAGAATATTATGGGAGTGGGGGAAGCAGAAGAGGAAGCTTAGTAGTCTTCAAGGTTAAGGAATATGCCTTAAGTTTCCTTTAATAAAACACTTTGGATACATCATCCATTAATTAATCTAGATATTCTTTATCTTTGTAGTCTGTACAATCACCCAGGGAACAGAATCTTTCATTTATATACCCCTTGGATGGCATCAAATCCCACAATTGTGCCTAAAGATACATATTGGGTCAGAAATAGCATACAGACAGCAACAAATATTTGTGAATCCTAACTGGTATTGGCTCAGCCTAAATAGCCAGACCATGGGTTTAACCATTGACTGAGGCAGTATTTAAATTTCTTCAGAATTTTATGTCCTTAGAAAGTCCAAATAACTAATACAGAGGATTATGTGGTTTCAGTGACTCCATTTTCTAACTCCTTTTGCCATTTCTTATGATCTAGGTTTCTGAGGAAATAATGCCCTGAACTCTGTCTTCCAGAGAGATAACTGCAGGACTCCTGTGATTAAACTATCATCCATTATACAGGTTAAACTGAGTAGTTCCAAAATCCTAGAAGCAAACAGCTTTACTAACAAAATATAAGGCCTGTTTAAGGCAACAGGGTTTTGGGCACATTCACTTGTAATAAAAATATATATACTTTAAAAATTCTAGGTTATAATAGATCCTTCTAAGGAGTTTCTATTGGTTGGGGTTTTCCCCCTTTTGGGGTAATGGAGAGGGGATCCTTTACATGCCTCTCTTTACAAATAGTATAGATAGCTATCTCAAAAATGAATTAGATGGGGGGGCAGCTAGGTGGCACAGTGGATAGACCACCGGCCCTGGAGTCAGGAGTACCTGAGTTCAAATCCAGCCTCGGACACTTAATAATTACCTAGCTGTGTGGCCTTGGGCAAGCCACTTAACTCCATTGCCTTGCAAAAAAAAAAAATGAATTAGATGCAATTCTACCTGGAGGCAAGGAGATGAATTAGATGACCTCCCAGTTTTGTGATTCTATGAAAAAGTTGTATGAAATAGAATAGAGCCAGCACTCAGTAAACAAAAGCACAGTACTGTAACTCAGAGAAATCTCAATTTTCCCTTCTTCCTTCAAATAAAATCTAATCCCAGTCCTCCACATGTAATTTTGGAGGAACAACTGGTGGAAACAACTCCAAAAAAATAAACATTTGAAATTTAGCCTGTTTTTTTTTTTTCCTGGAGCTGTGCTTTGTGCTTCCATCCCTGAAAAACAAAGTAGTCTTCAGAAATTCAGTGATTGGTTAAATTTCTAAACAATTGGTGAAGGAATGAAATATGGTTATGAATTCATTAAGGAATGCTCATTTTGAGAAAAAAATGAAAATCATTCAATACATTTTAGTGACTTTAATGAATAAGAAACTGGTCTTATGTCTCTGAAGTAATTCAAGATTCATGCTATAAGTGAAAGAACATGCAACAAATAAACTGTAAATGGGTCCCTCTTCTTATTTCCACAGATGAAAGATTTCTTTGATAACCAGCCACTTTTGAATCTGAAGTCCTAATTTTGACTGAGAACATAACACTGTTTCATATAAACACAGTAGGGAAAAAAGTCAACAAAGACAAAGATTTATAGTGCCCTTCCTAGTCTACTGCTCTTCATTCTCCCTTTGCTTTCCTATCTAAAATAATATGAATCAGCCTATTTGACAGATTTTAATTTGATAAAAATTGATCTGATTTGAACTGATCTTGTTAATACCTAGTTCTCTGCTCTAACACTAATGAGAACCTAAGATTTCATGAATTTATGGTCCCATATTACTGTTTTCTAGATATATGGGTATATATTGCATGCAGAAAAATAAATTGCTCCAAAGTTATTGTCCTACTTTGAACCATCAAGTTTTATTCCTCTCCATTGCCTATAAGCCCAAACATCATCAGAACAAATTCAATTTTATTATTGCTTCATTTTAGTCTTTCTATGACATTAGATGCTCAATATGACTCTATGATCTTAAGGATATTGACAGCTTGAACATTCTGAGTCTTAAATAAATGCTTAACAGTACCATGTTCAAGATATTGCTACTAATTTAGGATTGCTGGATGTTGTCCATCACAAGATACATTTGAACTTGTTAAAAATAGCCCAGCTACCAAGAGAACATTTCAACTTGTAAAGGAGTGCTATGAAATTCAAACAGTAGTGGTTCCAGTTACAAGTTGGCTTAACTTGGAAACACAGAGTAGTTGCATATCTAATCCACATTAAGGAAATCTTCCTGGATGAGTATCTCTCAGGAAGACATTTTTTGTAAGTCTTTGATTATATGTTGTCTGACAAGCAACTAATCTCTCCCCTTCAAATTAAAGGCTCAGATAATAATTAAAATGTATTAATACTGGGATCAGACTATTATCATTGTATCTTGCAGGTTCATTTCCTCTAAACAGTCATTTTTAAGTAACTTCCATCTTATTGTAAAACTATAAAAATCCATAAAAGATGGTTTTTCAAGATCATACCCCATGCCTCCATTAAAATGGCACATTGAGTATTTAACTCACTATATCCAATTGATTATGCTCTTTTCGCTGAGCATTTGCAAGCAATAAATATCCAATAGTTCAATAAAGCAAGAAATTGCCAATATATGTAGACTACACATATTCAAAATGTGTCCCAAATTATAATTCCATATATGTGTCTCATCATCTTTCCATTATTTCTTAAAAGTTTAACACTTTTAAATAAAAAATACTTTTTTAACCAAGTACTAAAAGTACTTTATAGATCAAAGACCTTCTCTTGCCATATATGCTAAAAATTCAAAGAATGGATTAAGTTTATAATGACCTGTAAGATGTTTTGTTTTGAATTTTGTAATGTGTTTCAATTTAGAAGATTTAAAATTTGACACATTAGATTCATTCCACAAATAGAATAATGTAGCCAAAATCAATCGATCTCTGTCAAAGTTCCAGTGAAAGACAATCCAAAGTCTAGGTCTGGGGAGATAGGGGCTAACCAGAAACAGTTATCTGAAGATGTGCATGAGAAAAAATATATATCATTTTTTCAAGGTATAGCTTTTCATTATTATAAGTGTTTTTCATTTGTTTTCATAAATTTATCCATGAATGTTTAATTAAACCTAGTTACCAACCCTGTCTTCATTCAAAAATGCAATTAAAGAATACTACACAAAAGCAGCTTGGCTCTAGGGGTCTCTGACATTAGTCTTGCTGTGAGCAAGTCACTAATTACTTCCTTTATCTTTTCTCTTAATGATCTTTTTGACACACCACCAATCACAATGTTTTACTCTTCACAGTCAACAGTGTTTGGTCCAACTTCAAAGTCACTTCCTCAGGGAGTGAGAGTATGTGTTTGCATATGCCTATGTGTGTGTGTGTGTACAGACACACACAAACACATACATATGTGTGTGTATATAGTTTTATTTTAAGTAATTAAAAAAACATTGAGAGGTGGGGTGTTGAAAGTTCAGAATTTCATCAAAGCATCAAAGCTCATTCTGCTGTCACCAAAATTTACTGGCTATTAATTAGGAAAAAGAGACAGGATTATAGATAGTTTGAGGTAAGCTTGTAACTGCTGTTTATTGGCCATAATGGATACAACTCAGATGGGAAGTCCAGCGGGCTGTTCCAGTCTATTTGAACCATGTTCCCATACCAAATTGAATCGTAACGCTTCACAGCTCTTCTTCAGATCACAGACTCTCTGATGACTGGAAGGATTGGTGCTGTGATTGCTTTTATAAAAATGATTGCTTTCTCAGAGGAAAGGGACTGGAGGGAGCCAACTCTGGCTTCATAAAAGACCTAAGTTGAACTGGGACTCTCTCAGAGTTCAGCTGGGATCTTCATTATTCAGTGTGAGACTCTCTCTCCTAATGCTTGTGTGTGTGTGTGTGTGTGTGTGTGTGTGTGTGTGTGTGTGTGTCCAAAACCAATCCATCACTGATAGTAGTCATCGCTAGGGGAACTGAACTACATCTCTCTGATATTTTTGGGTAAAATAGTGAAAAACTATGAATTCAAGTCCACATTTTATCCCACTGAATTTTTCCCTGAAAGGCAAAAGATCCCCACTAATGAGGAGGAGACTTTGAGTCTTTCAACTGGAATAGAAAGGATAACAAAATCAAATGGTGTGAAACTGCTGAAAGACCAACAAATAGCAGAAGTCCTCCCTCTAATTCCAAATGAAAGAGTATTCTTTAGTTATTCATCAATTCTTACTTCCTCACCTATCCACTAACAAAAGAAACAATTTAATTTTTTATGTATCTGATTACAGTCTGTGGTTTGCTACTGAAACATAAGGAGAGGGGCAGTGAGAAAGGAAAATTCCTAATTTGAGCTGTCAGTGAGTTTTCACAATTCCCTGTAGGAAATAGCTTTCCAATTATAAGCTTAAGGTCCATTTCTCTGTATTCTTAATCCCCACATTGGCCAAATCAATTTTCTCAAAGGGAACAGAACAAGCCAGAGTCTTTCCCTGCATTGAGCCCACTTTGATAAATAATTGTTTCATCAATAGATAGTCTTGCAAAAAATTTCATTGCCCAATTTTAACAAAGTGCTCATTTGATTTCTCTTCCTCTTTTTAACAGGAGCTACTGTTTGGTTTATTGTTTCAAAGATTTGAGTTCAAGTACATTACAATTCTGTTGAGAAGCTTTAGGACTACTGCCTCAGACCTGTTTACTTTGAGCAACTTAAGTGAGTATTTACAGATATCTACATGTATTAGAAGTGTTAGAACTTGCACTATTATTATTTGTGAAGGGGAAATGCCACAGGAAAGAAAGATCATATGATTTTTAAAGGACTTCTTTTAGATGGAGTAAACTTTTATTTGTTTGTTTATTGTGATCACCCAGAAATAAATTCTAGAGAAATTTCTCAAAGTTAATTAGCAGTCAAGTTCAAACCATGAAGTAAGTTATTCTTATTTTCTAACTTTCAATTTCCATCAAGGTGATTTCTTTTCACACGTTGGCTATAGAATCAGAAGAATTTCATTTGTATGAGCAAATTGAAAGTATATCTGGCCCTGGCCCTGAAAAAGGAACCTGCTTTGAAAACTTTTAACTGTCAAAAATGCACTCTCTGGACTTGTATTGTTTGACATGAGGTCCACAGTAACCATTACCCAAAGAATGATTTCAATTTACTTAAGTACATTTGGGAAAATGCTACTCTTTTTATGTCTAGGAGCATTGATGCTTTGGTGGACCCATGACCTTACCTCTGTAGGCCACCCTTTCATGGCTTCTCATCCTGTAGAATTCTTGTTCAGGTTTTGTTATAGAACTATCTATACAAAGTTCTAGATAAAAGTCCTTCTCTTCTTTTTTTTAACATCTAGGGAATACCAGTGTTTCATTGGAGTTTCCTATGGCCACTAAAACATCCAAATCAGCTCCTTTTATGGATAAGGCATTATTCTGTGCTATTTTTATGTGTACAAGTTGGTCTTGGTAATATGTAAACTTCTTGAATATTATTGAAAATGTTAAGCATCTATGGGTTAAGCTGACCTAGGGAGATCAATAGTGATTCTGAAGTTGATGCAAAGTAAAAGAGTTTAGTTGAATTTCACCTCTGTTTCCCTTTAACAAGTTCCCCCCCCAACATACAATATCGAATATGTGAGAAAAAATATTTTCACCTTAATAAGAACACTATCAAATGATGGGCAAATGACAGGATATAATTTAATATCCAAAACATTCTTGTAATTTGGTCATGTCTAATCATATAAGTTATTTCTTCCAAGAGGAGAAAAAGGTTTATTTTGCTTCCTGTTCTATAAAGTGATGTTACCATATAGAGTAGAGCTGTCCAACCTTACTTTTAAAAGTTTTTATGGCAAAAACAGACAATATGTTTTGATTTGCCATTTTAATGAGAGCTCCGCCGTCTTGGCTTCCTTTACTAAAGTATTTAGGAAACCCACGGGGGCTGCATAAAATTACACTACAGCCTCCTGGTCCAAGAGTAGTATTTTGGACTGTCCTGATATAGAAATAAAACTTTGGACTTGAAGTCAGAAGATCTTAGGACCCATGTTAATTGTTTACCTTTGAGTAATATAGGATATTATAGAAAGACATTATCATGAGAAAAAAATACACTATATTTGTTTACCATAGATTCTGCATAGAGTAAGGTCTAACGCCTACATTTTATATTATTTTCCCTTCCAATGTGGGTTTTTCCCTACATTTATACATCTAAAAATGTCAAACTCCAACATTTAGTTTCTTCTAGAATAAACTGGAAAAGATTTTCTTTGATCAATACTATCCAAAAACCCTGTGAATGAGATCTTACCAAAAAAACAACAACTTCATAAAGGTAGTTGATATCAGAAGGTGGAATGGATGTTATCCACTATCCTAAAATTTGGGTAAATATTTGATATCCTTCTCCCCAGTTCAATTTGCCAGAATAGTGACAAGAGGCCTATAAAATTCATGAACTATCATTAGTCAATATTTCATGTGAACATTTAGATGCTCTGCAGAGAAAAGAACTATTAAAATTATGTGAAATCATCAAAAATAATTTTCTTTTTTTTTCCGTTTAGAAAAATATTTGTTTTTTGTTCAGTCACGTCTGACTCTTCATGACTCTATTTGTGATTTTCTTGGCAAAGAGACAGAGTGGTTTGCCATTTCCTTCTCTAGTTCATTTTACAGATGAGAAAACTGAGGCAAATGGTTAAGAAACTTGCCCAGGGTCACATAACTGGTATATGTCTGAGGTCATATTTGAATTCAGAAGGATTGAGTCCAGACTCTATCCATTGTGCCAGTTAGAAAAAAAAAGTGTCTTTTGGTGTAAATCAGGGCTCATCTATCCCTTTCCCAAAGCCATTTTTATCTTTAATTAGGCTACAAATTTAGATATGGAATATACCTTAGGGCCATCTAGTTCAAATTCAGAGTAAGAGATATTAAGTGATTTGTCTCAATTCCTAAAAATAGTAGGTAACAAATTTAGGATTTGAATTCAGGGTTTTTGACTCAAAATCCAGGATTTCTAATGCTTAATCTCTTAATCAGAGTCCACAACTATCAATGAACAATTAATATAAGAATCAGCTAACAAACAGTAAAAGTGAACTCTAGTCTAGTCCCTTTCTTACAGGAAAAAATGACGATAATGATAAATATTTGTCTTAACATTTCCCACATTACCAGCAAATCTCTTTATGATTCCCAATAATCAATAGCCCCAAAATATACCTAAATAGCAATCCTTGAAATGCAGGAAAAAGGTGAATCTATCTGAACTATCCTGGATACTACCCTATTAGCAAATTGAAAGCAAAGAAATAGAAATCAAGGATAGGCATATAATCCATAGCATTTCTGCCTGAACAGCATAAGGGAATGTTAAACTAACCTTTCAAATGACTAGTCACTCACCAAAGATATATAATGATTTTTTTGCAGGTAAGGAGACAAGATATTTTGTGTCTCTGCAGTTTAGAGAGGAAGTAAGAAAAAGAGAGAGATAGTAGGTGAAAATGATATTTTTTTTTGTCAGAGCTATAATACAACCATGTCAGAAAAAAATATTAAGAACATTAAGCTCTTTTCATAGACTCAGCTTTTGCATATGGCTGCAAAAGCTAAAGAAATTAGGCATCATTCAAAGCAAAATGCTTGCAGACATTTAGGGCTGGATAAAAGGATTTTATTACCAATGCAATAATGCATAAAAACACCAACCAACAATTAGTCTCTGCCAGAGTTCAAAAGAAGAACTAGATATATCTGGAGTATATACTAAAGTTGCCAAAATACAAATTCCCACATAAAGTCACCATGTGGAAGCCAATTGGTATGAAGAAGCTAAGGTGCCCAAGGGAGAGTTTAGGAAGTCCCCTTGGCAGAGCAGACAGAGTAGTTGATTTTAATACCATTAAGCAGATGGAAACAGCAACAAATAACAGAGGAAGGCAAAAGACAGTCATTTCTGCCAACAAGACAACACTGAAACAGGAAGGATGTAATCTAGTATCAAGGAATGTATACATGTCTCTTCACCAAAGAACCATTTTAAACTTGCAGTTTAAATACAGAAACTAGTGATATCAGATTGGTAGAGGGAAGGGAGTTAAAACTGATTAAATGACTCCTGAGGGAAAAAAATACATAGACACATTTTTCTCCCTCCCTGCCCTATACTCTCCCCTATCCTTTTCCTCCTTCTTCTACTCAAATATATTTGGAAATAAAAGTGACATAAATACAAAAAAAATATCAATTTTTTTAAAAGACCTTGCTATGGATAAAGTTTTGTTCTAGGTGCTAGGGTTACAAAGAGAAATCAAGACAGTCCCTGCATTCAACAGGTTTACCTACTAATCAAATAGGGAATGATTTTGAGAAGAGATGACACAGACCCTGAACCTTATAGATTAAAAATACAGTCTAAGGCATGGAGATGAGAAGGGAGTAAGGGATAGTCTTACAAAGGCAAGAAGTTAGGAAATGGAATAATACTATTTTCAGAGAAATGACTGGCAATTTAATTTCAATGAAAAGTACATTTCAAGAAGAGTGAGACAATTAGAAAGGTAAGGTAGAATAGATTGCAAAGAGCTTTAATTAAATACCAGACATAGTTTATGTTTCATCCTAGAGTCAGCTGTGACCTAAGGAAGGTTTTAGAGAACGGAAGTGTCAGATATGTTTTTTTAAGATTATTTTGTCAGTTGTGTGGAAGATGGATTAAAGAGCGGAACAGGAGACACTAATTAAGAAGCTCTTAGAATAGCCCATGTGAGAGGTGACAAGGGTCTGAACTAAGGTGATGGTTATGGGACTGAAGGAAAAATGTTTAAGATGTTGTCAAGGTAGAGCTCTCAGACAATGCTGAGGAAAGGGCAAAGAGAAGGGAATCAATGAGAGAAAATGGAGGAGAGTCAAAAATGACAAGGTCACAGATAAGGATGACTAAAAGCTAATAGGTCCTTCACAAAACTGGGGAGGTTCAGAAGAGGACAGGGTTTAAAGGGGAGTATATTAGTTTAAGATGCCAATAGGACATTAAAGGAAAGATGTCCATCGTAGCTGGAAATTTAGAAAAGATGCTGTGGAATTGTAAACTGTTTCAACAATTTTGTAGAGCAATCTGAAAGTATGTCCAGAAAATTATTAAACTTCCTTTGACCCAGCAATACCACCATTAGCTCCGTTTCCCAAGATGACAAGGAAAAGAACCTATGTGGTATAAAATATTTATTGCAGCTCACTTTGTGGTGGCAAAGAACTCAAAATTTCAGGGATGTCCATCAATTGGGAAGGGCTAAATAAGTTATGGTATATGGTTGCAATGGAATATCTGTTATAAGAAAGGATGAACTCAATGATCTTTGAGAAACATGGATTGGAAAGCACAAGCAATGAAGGGCTAAATGAGAAGAACTAAGAGAATGTTGTATCCAGTACTGAATATGAAGCTTTAAGAGGTGTCTGCACAGAAAGGATAACTGATCCAATGAGAGCCACCAGGAGAGACAGAAGGAGAAGAGGGGTTCCTATGGGAGAGAGACTCGGGAAATATTCATGTAAGGAGAACAGGAGATGAAGGAAGATCCAGCAAAGATCATTGAAAAAAATCAATCAGACAGGGAGAAGTAGAATGAAGCGAAAGCAAAGTAACAAGAATACCAGAGTGGAAAGAGTAAGCAGGAGGAAAAAGTCAAGAGTATAAATAGGGTACAACTTGAAGATTGAGAAAAGGTGACTTTTTCCTCCTACTGAGAGACATGGTCTCAGTAAAGCAGTGGAGATGCAAGGTTGGTGAGTGCTGAGGAAATAAAATAAATAAAGACTGACAATTCCTTCTGGTTGTTTAGAAGTGACAGGAAGGGGAATGAAAATGCATTCAAAAGAGAAATTATCTGGGGGGAAAGTTTAAGGCAAATAACCTGTAATAATTGTCTTGATTATCTTCTTTCTTTTTAGGATACATATAGAAGATCATAAAAAGTAGTTAAAAATGAAAGAAATCCAATCAAAGATATGGGGTTTGGTTCTCTACAAAATGCCAAAGGATGATGGACTGATTATTTGCATATACCTCAACAAATTGGTTGTTTCATACCCTGTAAAGAAAGGTTTTGCTTTAACTTCAGATCAGAGACTGACACAGTTTATGGGGAGGCAGAGGCTTGAAACTAATATAGATATATGGATCACCTTAGTATCTCTTGGTCTTGACAGTAGATTTATTGAAAAAATGAAAAGGCAGTGTATAATGTCCAAGAAACATAATAGGATCTGCATATGCTAGAGATTATGCATAAGAATCTTTAGTATATAAATCCAATTCATTAATGTCTCAGCTCAAAAGGAAAATAAACCTCCCCTCTAATAATCTGAAATACCTGCAAAGATGCAAAGAAAAATGCAAAGTATATTAGTGCCATTAAGTATATGTTATGTATACTATGTATTAAAGCCCCCTTTTTCATTTTAGGTATATTTAGGAGAGTTGCATTGGGAGAGGGTGCCAATTTCTTGGATAGGATATCCTTTGCTTTATTTCAAAGTCTTTTTGAATAAACAAGCTCCAGTCCAAAGGGTCATATATTAATTTTAAAAGTATTTATTAAAACTTATTTTAATATTTATCATTCCATTAGAAATCAAAAATATTAACTAAGTTCCCAACTGACACAGATTATTCCCTAGAAATTTACTATATATTGAGTAATTAGAACTTGAAAAGTATATTTACTCATAGTTTTCTGTGATAGTTAACAGCAATCCTACTAAGCTCAATACAACTTCTGCTATTTAATTAGCTATGGGTAATCTATGACTTGTAATTTATGCAATATATCTTTAAGGAAATGAATGCTGTGTTTCTGGTTATCTTGAAAGGAGAGAATCCTCTGTCCTTAAAACTTTGTCATCTGCTTACTGTTACAGAAAGGAAATCCAGAAGCTCAGGAGACAATTTTATCCTAATGCTGTGTTCACTGAACAGACATATGCATGCGTAAGTCAAGAGTTTGTAAATCTGGAACTCCCATAAAAATGCTGGACACTATTGTATAGCAAAATCAAGTTAATCTACACATAAAACAATTTTCTAAGATTTAAAAAGACTTTAAAAGCACTTATTGACCCAAAGACTTTCTGGTAATTATAACATTCAGCTGTGCATGGGCAGGTCAACATCATTCTAGAAAGTACATGGTGATTTAAATCACAGATATCTTACAAGCAAATCTATTATATTGGCTTATACATATATTTAACACCAGTATGAACATCAGCTTAATTAAAATATCTGCTGGACAAGTTAACTTTAGCCTCTGGAACAATTATCCTGTTTTATGCCATGAGTTATAAACAATGTTCTTGGCTTTATAATCGTTAAATTTTTACAACAGATCTAAATCTTGATCCTGTTAGAGAAATTGCTGAAGCTTGTCATGACTCAAAAGTCTATTGGTTAGGAGATTCTTTCATATAAATTTCCCTGTTTGGTTTTCTCAGTCTCTGTTCTGATTCTTTATACCATTAGGTTCAAAAAATATCAATAAGAAACAATTATGTCAAATAGCAAAAGACAACATAGGAAAGGGAAAGGAAGAAATAGCTTGAATTTTATACTGGAAACAGATCAAACTGAATGGTAGTTATTAATTATTTTATAGTTTGTTAAGAATACACAATTACATAATATAAGAGATTTATGTGTTCCAGGTTCAGAACCAAATCTTAATATACATATAGACTCTAGGTTCAAAAATCTTTTTTTGCATGGCATTTTCTGATTTAACAAAATATATTATTTGGGGGGTATATTATTTTAGGGACAAGTAGGTGATGAAATGGATAGAGCACTGGGCCTGGACTCAGGAAGATGTGAGTTCAAGTCCATTCTCAGACACATGCTAGTTTTGTGATTCTGGCCAAGTTAACTTAATCCAGTTTGCCTCATTTTCCTCATCTGTAAAATGAGCTAGAAAGGGAAATAGAAATCATTCAAAATCTTTGCCAAGAAAACCCCAAACTGGACCAAAGAGTCTGACACAACTGAAGAATTGTTAAATTCTTTTTTTCATTCATATTTATCTATCCTTTCTCTTTCCTTTTATTCAGTCTGACTAATATGCAAAAATTTTGTCAAACATTTTGTAAATTTGATCTCTGAAGACTAAAAGCTGATTCAGTTCCTTTGAGATACACATACAATGAATATGCATTATTCATGCTATATGTCAGGAACTTAATTTGATATTTTAAAAATTATATTATTTCTCTCGTATCTTTCCAAACATTTTTACATTGTTTTTCTTTCATTTAATTTCAGTCTATGAACTGAAATGAGTTTTCTTAATTCCATAATCTATTTCCAACCTCTGAGATGTTTTCTACTTGCCAGTATAACAGAGGATTCTGCTCAGATCGTAAACCTCTGCTGCTAATCCTCCTGTTGGGAAAGGGTAGAGGGGAGATTGATGAACTTGCTTCTGAAGATGCATAATGATATGTAATGGAATGACCCTGATGCCCAAACGAATATAGATTCTTAGATTCTTTCATTCTCCCTTTCATATTCATATTCATATTCTCTCTCTCTCTCTCTCTCTCTCTCTCTCTCTCTCTCTCTCTCTCTCTCTCTCTCTCTCTCTCTCCTTCTCCCTTATCGTTCATGTCTGAAAATCCTTCTCTTTCTGCATTTTACAGTCATCACTTGTCTGTCAGGAGGCAAGTGATATGCTTTATATTTATTCCTTTGGACATGTGGCTTATCATGATTCAGTCCTGCAAAGCTTCAATGTTATTTTTTTCTCTCTGATGGTCATCATTGTACAAATTGTTCTAGTTCTTGTTCTAGTTCTACTCACTTCACTTTAAAACAGTTCATCAAGATCTTACAAGTTTCCTCTGAAATTGTCCCTTTCATCAACTCTTAAGGCATAATAATATCCCAATACATTAATTTAGCATGGTTTCTTTAGTCATTCCCAACAAAATGATATTCCTTTAATTTTCAGTTTGGGGCTACTGGGGGAAAAGAGTTGTTGTAAATAGCTCTTTTTTTCCCCATTTAATTCCTTTGGGGGTATAGGCTTAGTAGTAGAAACAGAGCCAATGTATATACACATAGTTGGTAATTTTCTAGGCATACATAGGAACAAATTGTTCCAGAGTGGCTAGACAAAATCACAACTCCATCAACAATGCAGAGTTGTATTTGTTTTCCTACACTCTTTCCAACATTTGTCATTTCCCCTGATTTCTCATCTTTGTCAGGTTAAAGTTGCATTAATTTTCATTTCTCTAACTAGTGATTTAGAGATATTTTTTCAGAGGGTTATTAATAATTTGAATTTGTTTCTTTTAGAACTGCCTCTTTATATCCTTTAACCATTTAACTATTGGTGAATGGTGTTTATTCATATACATTTGATTTATTTCTTTATATATTTTGGAAATAAGGTTTTTTATTCAGAAAAAACATTTTGAAAATATTTTTCTTCCATTACATTTTTCTTCTAATTTTTGCTACATTGGATTGTTTTTGCAAAATCTTTTTTGATTTTTATCAATCAATCAAATAAAAATCAAATTAGCTGCTTTATCAAGTTTAGTGACTAGTTTAGTCACAAATTACAATGATGCAATGAATAGATGCAAAAGGTAATTTCTTCGAGTTTCTCTAATTTGTTTAAAAAGAGCCTTTTTTATATCTGTTATATATTCATTTGGAGCTTATTTTGAGATATTAGTTCAAGCCTAATTTCTGCCTATTATGTAATCTGAACCAAAGTTTTCACTGAATAGTGAATTCTTCTCCCATTTACTGCACTCGGTCTGTGTATTTGTCAAATACTATATTGCTGTTTGCTTCTGCATGTTGTGTACTTAATCTAGCTTGTTGATTTAACTCTTTCTTTAAAAACAAAACAAAAACAAACTGGTAACAATTCTTTGTAGAGATTTCTGCTTTGTAATGCATTTTGAAATATATTCCTAACAGACGCTCTGCCTTCCTAAGTTTTATTTTTATTACCTTTGAAATTCTTAACCTTTTGTTCTTCTGCATGATTTTTCCCTTTGGAAAATTTGGCACAGCACTAAATAAATAAATTATAGTTTTTTAAAATTATTATTATATTGGCTAGATCTATCCATGAGCAATGTTTCTCCAGTTATTTGAATCTGTTATTATTTCTGCAGTGTTTTCTAATTAGGCTCAAGTTTGTCCCTTGATGAATCATAAAAGATATATTAGCCAGGTATTTTATGACTTCTGAAGGTATTTTGAACAGACTTCTTTTTAGTCTTTATTTGTGCTTGTTTGCTTCCTGTCTAATTGTTATAGTCATAATTCTAGCACTATATTAAATAGTGGTAGTGATAATGTGTATCCTTGCTTTAGCCCTGATCTTATTGGAAAGGTCTCTAAGTTTTCTCCACTTCACTTAATTTTTGCATTTGGATTTGAATGAGCACTATTTATTATATGAACAAATTGTCCATCTAATTCTAAGATTTCTACAATTTAATTGAAATAAGTGTTAGATTTTGCTTCACAAAAACATTTTTCACATATAAACACATGGTATGTTATTTATATTTTTTGTAATATACTATAAAATATGTATATTATCATGGATTATAATTATATTATTCCTTATGCTTAACCAACCAATGTGTGTGCTACCTATTGGCAACATGCATAATTTTTTTTGAAAACCTGGAATTACATGGGTTATTCCATAGCCCATCTAAAGTGATACAGTGAACAATCAATAATAAATTCCAAAATATGAATCATAATAAAAATGTCCTCATTATCTCTCCTGATGTTATTATCCATTTAGAATTCATTATCTTTCACCCCAAATATTTATCTCTTTCCAACTTTTCCTTTTATTGTCAAAGGTCCCACAATATCCTAGCAATCCACATTTGCAAACCTATCATCAACCTCAACTTCTCATTTGTAAGCATATAAATATAAAGTTTCATCATTTCCAACTTTGCAAAATGTCTCGTTTATGTCCCCTTCCCTTCTCTGACATTGTCATTATCCTGATGCAGGGCTTTATCATTTCAAACATGGAAAAGTGCAATTTCTTCTAGTTGCCCCCAGCTTAAGGATGTCCCCTTTTCCAGTTCATCTACCACTCTTCTATTAAATTGATTTTTCTAAAATACAGATCTGACACTGTCATTGATCTCCTGATTCAGTGGTTCATAGTACTTCAGGATCAAATACAAGATACTCCAGTCAGCATTTAAAGTCTTTCAATAACCTGTCCTCTTCCTATTTTTTTTAAATTTTCTTACACTGTACTTCTTACACTGTACCCTACAATCCAGCAACACTGTACTAGGTGCTTACGACTCCTCAAACACAAAATTCCATCTCCCTAATCTGTGCCTTTTTACTGACTGTCCCCTCAAACATGGAATATTCTTCCTTCTTATTCTATCTCCTGACTCCAATGGTTTCTTTCAAGATTCAGCTCAAATTCTGCTTTCTAAAAGATATCTCTCCCATTTCTTTATGCTCAGTATATTCCTCTATGACCTATTTATACTCTAATATGTTGTCTCTTCATAATTATTTACAATTTCTCTCTCCTATTAGAATGTTAACTCCTTGAGGGACAAAGACCAAGTCCTTGTCTTTCTTTGTATTCCCAGAATATAACACTTAATGTTAAATAAATGCATCATCATCATCATCATCATCATCATCATCGCAGCATTGTAAAGCACTTTATGTATGACACTTTATCCCTTCAAATGATCTTATGAGGTAGATATGATTATTGGGCCCACTGATTAGATGAGGAAACTGAGTGATTAGTCCATGATAACACAATTAGTATAGATAGAAGCTCAAATCAGATCTAAACTCCAAGTCTAATACCCCAACTATCCACTATACCACTTAAACCACTTGGCTGCTTCCCTATTGAAAACTGATTAATAATACTGTATTGAATAGTTTAGTTTTCTGTTTTTTATAAGCAGCAGTTTTACGAATTTCTGGTTTACACTATTTTAATGTCATTTCATTTCAAATATATTACATTTGAGGCACAACTTGTATTTGAAGTTTCTGTGCTTCCTAATTAATTGAACAGTGGATATTGAAAAACATTCAGCTAGCAAAGATTGTCAGTGAAGGCATCAATTATTGAATTAAAAAACAATAGGCCACAGAATTTGAAAATTTGCTTAGCTTCCAAGCCAAAAAAGTCTTATATAATTTTTTCAGCAGGAAATTATAGAAATTTCATATTCTTCTGTTGTAATCTAATTCACTTTAGATTTTTCCCTTAGTCAAATACTTGAGTAACTTCTAGAATTAACTAGTACTTGAAAAATTCATGATACAAAATTAATAAGTAAAATGCATCAAAGTATCTTCTCCAACTGCTCTGTCTATACCTTATGTATAACTGGCTATTTACATTTCCCCAAACTCCTTGAAGGCAAAAGAACTATTTTTTTTCTTTCTTTGCTTTCCCAGTATACAGCACAGTACCTGGCAAAATGGTAAACTTAATAAATGCTTGCTTGGTTGAATTTAAAAAAAAATCTTTCCTTTTGAGATCTTCTTCTCCTGGTTTATTTGGATAACAGGATTAACTTTGATAGGAATAAAAAAATATCAGATTGCCACCAATCTCTTGCAAATCATTTCTACAGTTCAACTGATAAATTATTTTTTAAATTAGCAAATGAATCAAAACTGCTAAATATGTACTATAAAAATCTACTAGAAAACATTTGATTATGGAAAATATTTGTTAAATATGGCAACTAAAGTTTAGTCAAATTTATGTTTATTCTCTTAGAATTTCCTTTACAGGTACAGACAAGTTCAACTCCCAAATTAGAAAATTGTATCTAATTCAACAACTGAGTAGAACTTAATTAATATTCTATAGTTATATAGCACTAAAAATAAGAACTTTCTTGATGCATCTGTATAATAATTATAAAAGCCTCCTCCAATGTTTATGAGTAACTATGGCACCTTTTTAAATTTCCAATATAAAAAAAATGAAAATGTAATTTTAGAATCAAGACTTTTAGGGGCTCAGGAGGATCTAAAATATATGCAAATTATTATTTATAAAGTACTACAATTTTGATTGAGAGATATTATTTCACTCTAATTCCTTTAGTTATGCATTGTGTTACTGACACTTTTTAAACTGGTGATCCCATGCAAATTCTTATAACTGGTTTTTAATAGTTTAACTGTGATTAATGATTGCTTTCTACTGTTTGATATTGTGATCCTTTTATATCTTTTAATTTCTGGATCCCAGATTTTTGTTTTCTATACTTTAGGGCATGACCAATAATAGACAGGGATTAATTCCAAAGACTTAAAAAGACAACAATAACAACAAATAATAATCATCCAAATTAATCAACTGATTTATGCTTAAATATGCTCAATCAAAAGACTGATAGTCTTGTAAGTAGTCTGCAAATTAGTCTGTGACAATGGCTCCATCACATCATTGACATTATGCCTCCTGCCCATCTCTTAACAAGCACTCACTGGAAAGAGGCTTCAAACCTTATGGTACTTGACTCTAGAGGTTAATAAATGCCGATGTGAAGAAACAGTCTCAGATGGAAAATACAGCTGAACTACAAGAAGAGTTTATCCTAAAGCACTTCTCAACATTTCAAAATCTCCCCCTTTGGACAAAGACAAGCTTTACCACCCAAGAGTATAAAAGCTTTTCTCTCAGCAGGGGTCTTGCAGCTGTTCACCATTAAAACAACTAAGTGAGAGGGTTCCCTTTAGTCAAAAGTCATAAATAGATTATTATCATCAAATATTCCATTTCTTTTCTTAAGGCAA
This sequence comes from Macrotis lagotis, assembly GCF_037893015.1. Classification (NCBI taxonomy): domain Eukaryota; kingdom Metazoa; phylum Chordata; class Mammalia; order Peramelemorphia; family Peramelidae; genus Macrotis; species Macrotis lagotis. The sequence continues at coordinate 344,988,011 of NC_133666.1, forward strand.
ACAATTAAAATGTAAATATATTTTAAAGGTATGTACACAAAATCAATATGCAGACATACAGAGTTCTTTAACAAAATTTTTCAGAATTAGCTACTGTTCCTTCACAAACTTTTTTTAAAAAGACTAAGTTGACCAGATGTAGTTAAGTTATTGGATTTTTTTTAAATGAACAAGAAATTCCTCAAAAGTCTTTAGAGATTTTGAGCAATTTCTGTCTTTGGGAAGATAACCAAAGATGGAGAAAATAATATTTGATCATAACTAAATTAAGTACAACATTTTAAAGAGTTTGTGCTGACTCTTTTGCAGCAGTGTATTTAAAGAAGCATTCCATCTGTATTTTAATAAAGTGATTAGTTAAATGTTTCTGTCAATGAGAATCATCTGATTGACTAAACAGTGCCTTGTCTGTCTACAATAAAAAGCTGCTACCAACTTGTTTTGTTATCTTTTCTTCATAGTAATTATATTCTGGGTGCTTTAAGTTAAACAAACATTATGCTATATACAAGGCTATGATTTTCTATCCAAAAATGTGTTTGACATCTTATATTCTTTAGCAATTTCACCAATACCCTCATATTAACATCAGCTGCATATTTTTAAATCTTCCATTAAAATTAATCGATAACAGGACCTCTGTGATAAAAACACAGCCAATAATACATTTCCCAACTTCTAAATGTCATCTGTAAGGGAATAAACATTAAATATACATGCATAATACAACAAGCACAAGCTGATTAATTTTCACCTCCCTACTGGGAATTCTTAAAACCTTAAAAAACCTAAACTATAACATTTCACCCACAGAATTTTAATTTATTTCTGAGTAAATATAAAATTTACAAACTATACCCACGCATGAATTGTCTGTGACTATTCATCACACTCAGACAAAAGTCTACAAGTATTTTTCAAGACATCATCCTTTTCACTTCTACATGGATGTTCTGACAGCTCTCTCCGATCAACAAGGAAGTCTTTCCTTAATATGAAACAGTTGCTGGATTTGCCCTCTGTTTCTTTTCTGTAGTGGCCCTCAATGTGCATGCTTATTGATGTCTCTACCAAATGCGCCTACAGCAGTCTCTGAAGCCAGAGCGTTCGCTCTCAGCGTCCCCTGCTGGAAATCCTGGGGCATACCAGTCAATGAAAAGTTTAAATTCCCAACTCTATCAGCGGCATCCAGGTAAAACAACTGGCTAGCAGTCTTGGAAAGGATCGGATCACGCTTCCCGCCAAATCCTATCAGAGTCTTGGGGATTCCAGTACACAAAACAAATTAGAGAAGGAGTCTTTGGAAGTGAAAGGACTTAAAAATTCCTCTTAGAGGCTCTTTTTTTCCTTCAAACTAAATCATTCTAGAAGACAGAGATTCAAGATTCCTTTTGAAACAGTTAGCAGGGAGAGTACTGGGGATTAAAGGGGTGCAGAAAACAGTGAATGAGAGATCTTTGGACACTGCAAACCTAGTCCTAGAGCCTAGTAACCCCACGAAGAAAAATACATTTTCCTTACCCTGCCCATGTACAAGGGATCCCTTTTTTAGTTTTAATAAGAAGGTGTATAATCATCATCATTTCGTAGTAGTGTGAACTCTCAGCCTCCATTCAGCCATAAGGAATAGCCGCTTCCTCGTGCATCTCCCCTTAGTAGAATTCAAGCCTCTCTACAGCCCCAGGACCCCCGACCAAACACGTTTTTCACATTCTCCAGCAGTCTCCTTCAAATAGACCCCAAAAATGTGTTCCCAGAAGAGGGAATCCGAGTGTTTCAAACCTCTACTCATCCCTTCTGCCTCCTTCCTTTAGTCTAAGCTCCTTTTAAAGGAAGGTTTAAAAAAAAAGTCAATGATAAGTCAATCTGCTCCCCTACACACTTCTCTTATTAGCGGGTCTCTCCTTTCCCTCTGCCCCAGCATCACACACACACACACACACACACACAGCACAACACATTATCCTTTGAATCCATGGCACAGGCACAATAAAGTCACTCTAGGATGTAAACTAAGTTACAACCAGTTGAGTAGTGGAACTGCTGGTCCGCCGCCGCCAAGAAATCTCAGCGCCTCCAGAAGCTCCGGGGATGACCAGATACAAGGGATCTTGTTCCAGCGCCCTTCCTCAGACTAGCCTCAACAACCTGATGCTGTTGGGATGCCAGGAGCCTCCCGCCATCCTCCCGACTAGTCCTTGAACTAAGCACCCCTGAGCCGGCCCCCCCCACCCCTCAGGCCGGGCACTAGTGCTGCGGCACAGGGTAGAGGAGAGGAGGAAAGAAAGGACTCTCACCAGGTGGTATGCCGGCTTCTTGCCCAGGTCATGGAGCACTTGGGTAGCCGGAGACGCTCCGCAGGTCCTCTCAGGTTCCCACAAAATGAAGTCACCGAGTGAGACCCCCGCCTAAGACCCCTTCCCTCCCCCCACCCGCCCCTCCAAAACAAGAACCCCCCACTGGGGGGCTGGGGGCGTGGGGGGCAGCGTCTTGGGACCGGGAGCCGAGTCAGTAGAGGGGACGAAGCTCGCCTCAAGTGCCGGCTTGGCGGGGGTGCAATGGGAAAGTTGGGTGATAAATCCAGTTCCGTGGGCGAGCAAGCAGGTAGAGGGGAGCCGGGGGTCTCCAGATGTCCGGACAGCCGGGAGGAGACGGCAGGTCCCCGGGAGAGGCCGATCGGGAAGCGACGCGCGGTAGCGGGCAGCCCCGAGCGCAATCCTCCTCCTCCTCCGGCCCGTCTCCCGCAGCCGCAGCCGCCCGGGGTCCGCGCCTTCCCCGCCGGCCGCTCCGCCGCAGCCGCAGCGGCTCCGAGCGCGCCGGGAGCCGAGCCGGGGCCGTCCCCCCGCGCCCACACTCGCGGACTCCCTCTCCAGGACTCTCCGGAACTCCTCGCTCCCTCCTCCACTGAGTCCAGCTGAGAGCCGGCTCCCCCAGCCTCTCCACCCCCCTTCCCCGCAGCCGCCGCTGCCTCCACCCCCTGCCGCCGCTGGAGCTGCGCAGGGGCGACTCGGCTTCGCAGCCGCCGCGCCTCTCCTCCTCCTCCTCCTCCCTCCTCACCTCCCCCTTCTGCTACCCCCCTAGTCCCTCCTCCTCTCTGAATGAGTGAAACCTGAGAACGTAGGCCGGCTCCAAACACCCCACCTCCTGGAGAGACCCTGCGGGGGGGAGGCTCCCCAAATCACTGCCCCCCCCCCAGCCCTGACCACGCCGACCCCGCCCCCGCCCAAGACCATTCCCCCGTTGGCCCCGAAGCAGACACGTCCCAAGTCTCCTTCACTTTTCTCCCTCCCCCCAAACATGAGTTAGTCTGAGTTTCTTTCTTTTTTTTTCCCCCTCCTCTTGCACATAAAAACTGTTTGGTTCCCATTTCCCTACCCCGCCTTCTTTCCCCCTTTCCTCCCTCCCCCCTCTATCGACGTGTCTCTCTCGGGCTATTTTTAGGGGACTTCTCTATAAAGGTCCCGGGAAAGTGAGGGCCAGGCAGTAAGACGTGGCACTCCGACCCCTCCAGGCAGCGAAATCTGCAGCCATCCTCTCCAGGTACAGTAACAGTTACTGTGCAGGCGGCGGGGGGAAAGGGAACTGCTAGGGAATCAGGGCAAGTTAGGCTGTAGTTGGAACATGTGGGTGCTCCCGGTACCATCCTATTTTCAGTTTGTTGCTTCTTTATGTCTGCTTTCAAATCTCATGCATTCTATGGGTGAAAAGTTATAGACGAATTAAGAGGTGGTAACTTGGGCTGGGCTTGGAGTTATGACTCAGTTTTCGAGTAAACCCCCTAGCTCCTGAATTCTTAGTTCTTACTGTGATTTATACAGTTAAATCAATAACATAAGCAAATTAAATGAACATATATCATAAGAATAAATGGAGGCAGCCCGAGTAGATAGTCAATGAGCATATATACTTACTCCATAGGGTAGAAAATAATGACTAAATATTTTTAAACCATTTCTTAATACACTTACTCTTTGAAGATTTTCTGGGAACTGGGGGGTGGAGAAGTAGTTTATGAACTACCATAAACAACAATAAACTCAGGATAAAAGTTTATAAAAGAAACAGAAACTGAAATTGTGTTCCATCTCTGTTCTGGTGTGACTGTGTGTGGCCATGTGGGTAGGGAAATAAGGGTTTTTTTCCTTTCTTTTTGGGGGGAAGGGTTTACTTTAACTAGAAAGATATCAACTGATATATCTTTGTTGTGAAAAGTTCTTTCATTCTTCCCTAACAAATATTCTTACATAGGATTTTTTTAGGTAAATAGACCATTTATCTATATTTAAAGTTAGCACACATAACCTCAGTGAAACTTCTAGTATAAAATGTGTCTTTATAAACCAATGTCATTTCAGTAAATTTCTTGAATCCTTTCAACTTTTCTATAAGTTTCTTTCTACTTCTATTGAAGGATCACAGGTGGTTGTCATAATTTCAAAACTGTAAAAAGATACATAATATATAATAAATATATAGAGTTCATATTTATGCATAATATATTTATTTATGCAGCTTTTGAGTATGTCCTTGGAAATCATTCCATTGGAATAGGAATACTCACATAAAGAAGAGATATCTACAAACCTTGCAGTTAGTTTAATAGTGACAGGGAGTTGGCAGAATTTTGCAAACGTTGCCATTATATAACCCATGAGAGATAGATAGGTACACTGCAAGGGAGGCATGATAGTTTTTGAACATAGCCTCAAATTTGGGTTCAAAGACTTTCTCTGTGTAACATTGGACAAGTCTTTTAACCTCTCTAGGTCTCAGTTTACTCAATTTTAAAAAGGGAGAAGATACAGAGAATGACCTCCAAGTTCCTATCTCCAAAGGGATGGCCTTATAATTGGGAATCTATAAATTGTGTACATAGGAGTCTCATTGGCCTGGTTAGAGTACAAAGGGAGAGACAGTCACCCTAGTCCATTTACTAAATTCCTATTTTAATGAATCGTTGCCATAGTTGAATTGTTTCAGTAGCGTTCTACTCCTCATGACTCCATTTGGGGTTTACAAGGAACAGATACTGGAGATGGTTTGCCATTTCCTTCTCCAGCTGAAACTGAGACCACCAAAGTGAAGTGACTTGACCAGGGTCACACAACTAGCAAGTGTCTTACTCTTGTTCAAAGAGAACTAAGCTTTGTTGATTCTACCCAGCAAGGGAAAACTGTTGTTGCCCCACCCTAGTTATGACTCTGATAAGAACTCTTATTGCTATTCCTTGGGGGAAAGAATGTATGTATGTATGTATGTATGTATGTGCTAGAAAGGGATGAGCTAAGGAAGAAGGCAGATTGGGTAACAAGGGCTTTAAAAATTAGTCAGAAGGAAACCACACTCACTAGTTTTGATGAAAACATATATAGCAACCAGGAATGTGACCAAGTGCCAGTGATTCTTCGATAATGAGAAATTACTTAGAAATCGGCATTTTGGAAGCATGGCTTCCTGAAAGCAAGTTTAAATTCAAGGTTTACAGTAGTTTAGGCCATATCAGATACTACTTATTTGACTTGGTTCAATCTAACAATCATCATCCATTTATTGGGTGCCTCCAATGTGTTAATTGCCAGGGACACATGCAAAATTTGCTTGCAATATTCCCACAGGAGACAAATTATTCTTAGGTGGATACAAATTATATGGAAGATAATAGAGGTTGGGGCGGGGGAGGCATTGGCAACTTGCCAGGATCAGGAAATGCTCTTGTAGAAGGTGATACTTACAGAACTAGGAATTCTAAGTGGCTAAAATGAGGAGGGAGTGCATTCCAGACTTGAATTATAGCCAGGTTAAAATCACAAAAACCAAAGTCATCATGGGAGTTCACTTCCTGCTGGGGTTAACTGGATAACAGTCTCAATTTTCTCAATTGAAAAATGAAGGGGTTGCATTGGCCTCTAAGGTTCATTATAGCTCTATATCTATGCCTATGGGCCAACAGATTCCCAATGGAAGAACAGAAATTATTTTTGTGACATTTTTCTTTATCTCCTGAAAAAAAAAAAACAAATGCTGGGAAAGCTTTGTGAAAGCAGTTCTAAACATCTTAATCAGACCCCATATGCATTTTTTGTGAGATATTCTCATTGTGACTCCTCTGTTATGGGATCATGTCTTATTTGAAAGGGTTTTTAGTTTTACTAAACTTTTTTTTTTACATTTTTACTTTACTATAAGTTCCTTATTTTTCTTCTGCCTACCCTTGAGTTTGTTCTGCCAAATTCATTGATGAACAGTTACTTGGCCAGACACTAAAGATGTTTCAGACACTCTTCTTTCATCTGGGCTATAATAACCTTGTGAGCTATGTAAAACAGCATACCTTTTTCCTATAACTTCCCCAAAGTAGCTTAGATTCTAAATGGTAGCTTTTCTACCTCCAGACCTAATGCTGTTTCTAAAACACCATTTAATTGTGTTACTCTCATACAGATAGGCCCAAGAAAGGGAAACCGGAGAGATATGAGGAAAATGACTGAGACAATCTGTGGCCAAGTTGTGTTGATTCCATGTCTTCAATATACCTTTAATACTTTGCTCTATTCCATCTCAGGCCCTAACTCTAGCCTACATTATTGTGAATCCCTTAATTGGACTTTTAGCTTCTAGGTTTCTCCTTACTCCAAGTTATTCTTCATGTGGGGAATAGGGAATAAACCTGTGATTTTATTGGGTGAAGAAATTCCCTAGACAGTGTAGGTTCACTCTTTCTCTGTAACTTAAAGTGAGAAAGTTAACTAGAGCACAGAGATTTGAATTCAAATGTTCCTGACTGCAAGCTCAGTTCTACTCACTATAGCACATTACTTCCCTAAACAACCTTGAAGTAATAGATTCCTCCCATTGTTTACTGTGTCCTTTTCACATTACATTAGCAATGGGAACTAAACTAATGATATCATTGGTACAGAGAAATCCTGAATGAAGAAGTTCTCCACCAATAATGTCAGTACCTTATCTTAAATTTATATTCTTGAGAGTTCCTTAGAGCATTGACAGATGAAGAACTTACCCTGAGTCACAAAACCACTATGTGTGAGAAGCAAGACTTGAATCTAGGTCTTCCTTCTACCTCATTATATCTTTCTAGCCACTGTATTGCTTTCTCTTTCTTCTACAGTGTCAAAATAAGGTTTTCAGGAGCACAGATCTGATCAAGTTGTTCCCTTACTCAAGAAGTTTAAGTAACCTGCTATTACCTTTAAGATAAAACATAAACTTTTCCACTGGGTTCTTAAATCCATAACACTCTAGTTTCTAGTTGTGGAAATCATAATACTCCTTTTTACATACTATCCTCCAGTTCACCTGACTTACTTGCAATTAGTCAAACTCAACATTCTGTTCTGTTATCCAGAGTATCCCACAATACCTATAATGTTTGTTTTCCTCACTTCTACCACTTAGAATCCTTATCTTTCTTCAAGCCTACAAATTGATCTTTTTGGAAGACATTTCCTAATCCCTATCATTACTCATGCTCACTCCCTCCTCAAAATATAATGTTGATGCTTATCTGTTTACATTTTCTGTCTGAATACCCCCAATAAAATGTTTCTTGAAGGCAGGAATTCTTTTGTATCTCCAGAGTCTAGAACAGTGTCTTCAGCTTAGTAAATATTTAATGTTTATTGGATTGGGTTGATTCCAGTCAAACTGATTGGTTCCAGGATTCTACTCATTGACTCTCTGTATTACAATTAAACAATTATTACAGCTATGGGGCAACTAGGAAGCAAAATGGGAAAAGCACTTTGGAGTCAAGAAGACCTGAGTTCAAATATAGCTTCAGACACCTACTAGCTGTGTGACCCTGGGAAAGTCATTTTACCCTATTTGCCTCAGTTTCATTAACTGGAAAAGGAAATGGCAAACCACTCCAGTATCTTTGCCAAGAGACCCCAAATAGGATCATGAAGAGTCAGTCAGACATGATTAAAACAACTCAACAGCAAAAACAAATTAAAATCATACCTACTAAATGGAACTCCTTGCCAATAACTTGGCACCTAATGCTATAATGGAAAAAAGCATTACCTTAAAACCAGAAATCCAAATCCTACTTCTGTCGTTCTGAAGAGATCTTACTCTTTAGTACCAAATTCTATAAATCTCAATTTCTCCAGTTGTAAAATGGGTAAATAAAACTTGTACTACCTACCCTAGTGGTGGTTATAAGGATCAAATATGATATTATGTGTGAAAACAGTTTGCACACCATAAAACAAGTAAATATGGGAGTCACTGTAAATTCAATTAGACTGGAAAGGAGTTTTCAGTTCCTGAAGCAATGCCTCTCTCAAGTACATCCCATCACTCAGTCACTGAAGAGAATGCAATTGTATGATCAACAAAAATATGTATACTGAGGGAGAGAGTGCATGAATAGAGAGCACACTTCTTGTGACTCCATAAGCTTGGCACTCCAGTGAATAGTAAATGAATTCATTCCCATAATTCCCTTCAGGTTTGCTCACATGCCCAAAAGTCAGAAGCCACTAGAAAAAGTATTCAGTCTTGTCACACCATAAAGCTAAAAGTAGTATTATACATCTGTTCCTAGTGTGTAGATATCAGCCTAGGATACTTTAATTGTCTGTCGGATTCCATATCCCAGGAGGTGTGTTTATGGAACTGTTATGGGTCAAGCAGCTGCAAAGGCAATTGGAGACTGAACAGAAAGCCCTAAGGTAGTATTATTACTCACTGAAGTTTTCTTCTCAACATGCAAAAGTCAGGAATTTCATACTTAAAAAAAAAGTTCCCTGTAGTAGGGCTGCATTCCTCCCCAGGGCTTAAGTCACTTGCTATAAGTATGTATTTGGTGAATTAAAGGGTATATTCATGGTCTCCTGAAGGAGTTATAGCCCACCTAAGCACCTGATTTAATCCCAGGAATTAAGCTGTGAATTAAGCTCCAATTAGAAAGAGTAACATTTAACTCTGAATTTTCCAAATAGGCAAAGCATGTGCTTGTGTATTAAAACAAATCTACCTTTTAAAGGGAATAAAGTAGGAAAAAAGTGAATTATAAAGAGTTGGTTCTTTTCTGAATTAGATTTTCTTTCTGAAAACTCTGGTCTATTGAAAGAATAGTTTATTTCAAAATACAGAGGTGCCTTTAGAGATATAGGGGACCTCAAAGATCATCTCATCCAAACTTCACATTTTTCAGAGGAGAAAACTGAAAATAGATAAATTAACTGATTTGCCAAGGTCAAACGATTAAGCAAATAGTAACTCAAAACTCCAGTGTAGATACTCAGTCTCCAAACAATTTCATGCTTTTCTCCTTTAAACCATACCTCTTCAGGATGAGAATATTAATTTCCATCTTTTTAAAAAATAAAACTTAAGGTACCATGACATATAACAATAGTAATAAGAATGATTAAAGGGGGAAATATTACATACTTGGTGAAAATGATGAATTCTGGGGAACTGATTGATGTGACTTGAAAAGGCCATCCATTTCCTGATTCACCTTGTTTTGTTGGTTTTGTAAAATAGATAATGGCATTGATCAGTCTAATCTGAGTAATAATTAATCAATTTTTTTTATTTTCTATGTTCCTCTTTTATTTCATTTCAGTGATTTTCCTAAATTGACATCTCAGAGAATAGAAGCAAAGATGGGGTTAGAGTGAAGATCATCACACAGAGAACAAGCTCCCATCCTGGATCATGATTGACATGAAAGGAAAATTTTAATATCTGTGATATTTAAAAACTAAGGAAGAAGATTAGGTTAAAATTATGAAAAACCACAGACTAAAAATTGTGGCCTTTTGCCATTTAATTCTTAATTGGATTTTCCAATGTACAAGTCAGCAGACACATATCATACTGTGGCAACCCTTGGGTATTCAATTTTTATTCCTCCTTTTTTTTATTTCCCTTACTAAAATTAGCTTTATTTTTGTCCATTTATTTGTCTGATATAATTACCAGAGTTAATTCATTCAACAAATATTATTAATACCTGTAATATGAAAGTCGTGATGCTAGTTTCATTTAATTCTGATAGCATCCTTAGTTGGTTAAATATTCAAGCTATTGGTAAGTATTTTGTATTGAGATACTTGTCCAAAGATTTAGTTTATTTTTAGAAAGTATCTTCATTTTTTCTTAAAAATAAAAAACAAAATACTCAAATTAATATTTTATATAAATAGCATATATTTTAATTCTGGTTTTTAGGGAAAAACAGCTGATAGATGGAAAATATTTTATAACTTACTGATATTAAAGGAAAATAATATACCAAAAACTGCACAATTTTAAAATGGCATGAAGAAAAATATGACAAGTCAGACAATTCATGAAAGTTAAAATCCATTATAATTTCATAAAGCATAAAATTTTAAATTTCATTTTCAATAATTTGACCTCAAGTACTTTTCGTTCTCTTTTCCACTATGTATCAGCACACAAACAAAAGGCAAGTGTTAAGTCAAAGAGAGTGTAGGGATCTCAGAGATTTTGGTCTAGAAAGCTACAAATAGAATTGAAGTCAGTATTCAGTGGTGCTCATCATCTGAGTAATCAGAAATGTTGCATCTTGGTTTGTTTTATGATTCATAAGGTGAGACATATCATACATAAAGTCTACCGAGAAATCCTTGGGCAGAGGGTGACATAGGGACAAGAAAGGATATCAGACTAGGGAAAAGGAATGCTATACTGGGATAACTCAATCAAATTAACATGCTGACATGGAAAGAAGAATATGCTTCAAGCAAAGAATTGATTCACATCCCATTTTAAGTTATACCTGAAACAAAATATAATTACAGAGATATTTTTCAGGCAGACAAAGAATATTAGAGCTGAGAAGGACCTCAGAGGCTGTCTAGTCTACCTTATACTTTAATACAAATCCACCCAACAAGTGGCCTTCAAGCCTCTGAATATTCCCAGTGTGGAGAACTCAACTACTTCCCATAGCAACTTTTGGACTAGCTCTAATCATCAACACTTGCTGTTACTTTCATCAAGCCTCAGTTTTCCTCTTTGTCACTTCCATGAATTGATCCTAGTACTGCCTTCCAGGACCAAGCAGAATGAGTCTAATTCTTCTACAAGACAACCCTTCATATACTATCAAATGAAGTGCTGCCCCCCCCAACCCCAACTCTTCTCCAAGATAAACATCCCATATGCATTCAAACCATATGCATTCAAACAACTCACTTGTGGCATGGTCTCAACCCATTCAACATTCAATTTTTTTTCCCCTCAGAGCCTTCTTCAATTTAGCAATGCTGCATTTTTTCATATCATGTAGAAGGATCTGACTAATAATTGCACATATTTGACATGTATAAAACAGTTATGTGCATATCATATATGCTATTCTATATCATAATGTGTGATAATATATTTATGGGTATATGAATATATTGTGTATATCTAAAGCAGGTATACTATATGATCATATATGCTATCTTATAGAATATAAGTATTTTATATATAGTATTAGTATAGTATTTATTAATATATAAGAATATTTACAATGAATTATATTCATATAGCATATATAATCTTGTATTATATATTATATAATATTTAATAGCATTTAAAATATAGTATCATTTGTGTAAATATTTTTTTTTAACAGGCAACTCTCAAACTCCAAAAGGAAATTTACCCAAAGCCACCAAAAATTTGTCAGGATGACTCTATTTTCAAATTTTATCAGCCAACAAATATATTTAGTATCTCTTTTTCCAAACAGAGAGTTTTGTTCCCAGGATGTTGGTATGTAGGAGATAACTATACTCTTCTATTCCCTTCTCACCACAGCATGCACTCAATGAAAATAAATATAATTGATCATAATAATCTTTTCCACATAACATTACAAATCCAGCCATTTCTCTGTCTAAGTAATTGCTAGTTCTTCCAAAAAGGTACCCAATAAAGTGGGCACCTGCTAATTTACATAATTCTATTAGAATTTTGTTGTATAATAATAAGAGGTTGTTGACAACATATTAAATTATGATAAACAAAGAAAGCATTAATTTGGGCAATGTGCTATAACTCAGAAGCCTGTAATTTCCAGTGATATATTCCTGTCTCTGGGTCTCATTGGTGTTTTATTGTAACTCAACCTCCTCTTCTCCCATTCCTAACCCAGATTCACACATTTTGCAAAAGCTCACACTTAAAGCAGGTATTGGTTTTTGCTTTCACCTTGTGTTACTTGCATAGAGTCCAGTAATTCTACATAGAAGAACCTGTAAAAGTTTATTCTCTCTGTTTTAGAACTTAAAAGTACCTTAAAGATCATCACATCTAATTTTTTTAGAAATGAGGAAATTGCCACTCAGAATTATAATTCAACTTGTATTATGAGAAAGGTCTTCAGACTCCTTATACAAGAAGTCCACCACACCATATTGCTTCTAAAGACATATCATTCTTCTATGGTTGAAGATAAAAGTTGTATTCCAAATAATTAGATATTACAAATTCCACAACAAATCAAGACAAAAACACAATATACATGAAATTTGAAGATTAAAATCAGGCTGACTGGACAGGTTTAGAAACAAATGTGGTAGAAAACACCTGCCCAAACTCATCTTGCCCTCAGGTTCCAAACAGCCAGATACCATAGAGCTATTTACTTTGTCAAATTCAGGTAGGCACTCATTATCCCCTTCTTTCCAATTTCTCAAGAAGAGGGAATACTAAATATTTGTCATGCTCCTCTTAAAACTATGTCTTCAAGGCATTTTTTTTTACTACCTAAAACTTAACAGAGAGGCACAAAGAAAAGACCATACTTTATTATTTCACATTTCAATCTTTTCCTATATACAGATACTGGTTTCATTACTATAAAATATTTTTGGCATTTTGATTATATTTCACAACAACTAAATAAATGAGGAAACAAATAGAACTTCCAAACATTTTAATTTCAAGATTGAGAGCTGATATTCTGAATGCCAGTAAAAAAAAAATAGAGATGAAGAATTAAAAATAGAAAATTAAGTTATACAATGGCTGAAAACTATGGCATATAAATGTTATGGAATTTTATTGTTATATAATAAATCATGAGCAACCTCCTTCAGAAAAGCATGGAGAGACTTGCATGAACTGATGCTAACTGAAATGAGCAAAATCAGGAGAACATACCACCTAACACCAATTTTATGAGAGGATCAAATATGATGGATGCAGCTCCTCTGAGTTGTTCAGTTATCAAGGGCATTTTTGAAAGACCTGTGAAGGAAAATGTCATCCACGTCCAGAGGGGGGGAAAAATATGAATTCTGAATGCTTAGCATAGTACACTGTGTTCACTATTTAAACTATTTTATGGTTTTTTTCTTTCTTATGTTTTCCCCTGTTGGTTCTAGTTCTTCTTTCACAGTTTGACTGATGTAAAAATATGTTATACACAATTGTACATGTACAATCTATATCAGATGGTTTGCTGCTGTGGGGGGGGAGGAATGGAGGGTGGTGGAAAAATTTGGAACTCAAAAGATTGTAAAAGGATCATTGTTGAAAACTATCTTTACAAGGATTTGGAAAATAAATAAGAAAAAAGAAAACTTATTGGCAAGATACAAAGATTCTTATATTTTGATAAAAGACAGTGAAGCTCATTTAGTTGAGAAATCCACAAACCATGGTCTATTGACCAAATTCATGCCCAAAAAAAGGGTGGGGGAAAGATTTGACCCACAGACTTTAGTTTGCCATTCCATAATTGCTGTCTATTTCATCTTCTTTAGAAATGAAAAAAAAAAAAACACAAGGCCTGTATAAGTTCATTAACTTGTTCTTGCTTGCCAAAACTGTAACTAGTCATTCTTATAGCCAGGCTTGGGCTTTAAAATGCTGCAAGGATAAAGGGAAATAGCATTTCTAAAGTATTTCTTATGGGCCAAAGCATTGTGATAAGCACTTTACAATTATATTCTAATTTGATTAGAATGTTAATACACAAAGGCAAAAAGACAAAATACTTGTTATAGAGGCACAAGCTCCCCTGAAGATACATTCTAGGATTCTGAAAAGACTATCATGCAGAGAAGGACAGAGCAGGAGCTCCCAAACATCCAAGAGTTCCCCTTGGTCTGACCACCAAGAGAAGGGAAGAGACTTGGCAATTTCCTATTTTTAACTCAATTATTAAATAAAATAAAAGTATATGTCTGTTGCCTGATTCTCTGATCTTTGATTCTGAATAGGTCTACTATTCTGGAGATGACCCCCACAGTTACATTTATTCTTCACAAATAAATTAAAAATAAAATTTACACATTTTGATAGCAATATCAAAATTGATAGCAATAATAGATATCAGATTCAAAGACCCTCTTAAAATCCTTGAATCCAAAATCCACCATGATCAAATTGACTCAAAAGTGTAACTTCATTAGAGACTATTTAGGTACTGAAGGAGGAGATATGTTATAATCCTTTTCTATTGGAAACAAAGCTTGTATTTTCCCTATATTATTACATTGGCTTTTACAACCCCCCTCCAGGTATCCCTATGTCTAAACTTGGTGGGAGGCCACATGTCTGACCTAGGTCAGCCCTGGGTGCAGGTCCAGCAGATGCCTCTCATGAGTAGAAAAGTGCTACCTTACACCAGGTTTTAGTTAAGCCCTCACCCTTGCAAGCCACTCCTTAAATACAGCCCCATGTCAGCTCACCACAAAAATGTATTTAAGAAAGGTTCCACCAGGGGTTTCTCTTTTTCCTACTGTCTCATCTCAATAGCTGCTGCCAGATTTCTTCTCCCCTTTCTTTCTCTAAGCTGTATCTACATGCTCCAGCTCCCTAAGCTCTCAACTTCTTTCCCAGCTTATAACTGTCTCTTTAACTTAAGTATCTCATTAAAAACTCGTTCTCTTTAACTTGACTCTGATGTTTTCCCCAATCTTCTTTTACCTTGTTAAAGTACCTAAGCTTGAGTCACAGACCACTCTCCCTCATTAGGGATCAGTGACCTCTCACCTTCCCTTCAGTCTTTCTTTCCCTCAACTTCTGCTAATCAGCTTGTCCTTTAAGAAACTCATTATCGGGAGTACCTGGGTTCAAATGTGGTCTCAGGCATTTAATAATTACCTAGATGTATGGCCTTGGTAAAGCCAATTAACCCTATTTGCCTTGCAAAAACCTAAAAAAAAAAAGAGAAACTCATTATTGGGGCAGCTAGGTGGTGCAGTGGACAGAGCACCAGTCTAGGAATTAGGAGGACCTGAGTTCAAATTTGACCTCAGACATTTAATTGCATAGCTGTGAGACCTTAGGCAAGTTACTCTTTTTTTTTAGGCCACACAGCTAGGTAATTATTAAGTGTCTGAGGCCAGATTCAGGTCCTCCTGAATCCAGGGCCAGTGCTCTATCCACTGTACCACCTAGCCAGGGCAGTTACTTAATCCAATTGCCTTAAATAGAAAGAAAGCAACTCACTATCTAGTTGTATCTCCAAAGGACCTGCCTTGTGAACTTTTGTAGCAGTTTGTAGACTTTTGTGGTAACTTGTAAACAGTGTAACCTGTGACTTGAAGTCTAAGCTTTTCTTACCTCGGTGAGTCAGAGATTAATGAGTTCTTCACCCAAATGAAGCATAACTGCATCTCCCCATGGCAGTTGCTTTGGCATCAGAGCAACTTAATAATTTTACAAAAGTGATGGCAAAATAATTTCAGCTGAAAAGTCACTGTTAGGTAGTAAACTTGTAAATTCCTCCCTTTGGACTAGGAGTGGGAGAGGAGATCTTATTTTCTCAGTTCAATGTTCTTAAACTTCAGTTCAATAGAATTTTACATATTTAACAAAACTGGGGGAAAAATTATATGATCCTACCTAGCTACAGGAATACCATTCTCAAGGATCTTCATCTTAAAGGATTTGCACAACTTTCCCTAAACAGTAAATTATTATAATTATTATATAGTTTAAATCAAAATGTACTCCAGTAAAATTTAACATTTTCAAATATTTATCACATTTTTAAAAAAAGTTCAACTTGCAATCTAATAGCATCTAGACTGTGAAGTAATTTGTCTAACAGCATCTTTGATACATTGGTTTCTGAAACTTTACCATATAAAAAATAGAAACATAATAACATATATAATATCATGTCTTTAAAATATGAACAAAACTTATTAGTCAGATGATGTCAATGAGGAAAATTGTTAGGAACCCTTGTATATGGGAGTATTGTAAATTATCTTCACCTGGTGTCCTTGAACACCAGAATCTTATCTTACTAAGTGCTACAGGAGTGGATTAGAGACTGGAAATGTACATAAGCACTGGTGTTTTGGTGTATAAATAAGCATTTGGAGATCTTGATGGAGTGCTGGTTTCTTTTGTCATCCTGATCTCCCACCCCTCCAATGCTCACCTATGGAGATTGAGGGAGTCCAGAAGTGGGACTCAACATATTGAGTATACAATCAACATATTGCTATACAAACTGGTATAATAAAGGTGGAGTTATCTGAGTAAAGTTCAGAATAAGGACATAGCAGATACAACAAGCAAGAGAACCAGGCAACATCCCAGAGTGGAGGACTCTGGAGAAAATAACAAGTTGATTTGTTACTTAAGGGGCTGATTTTAAACAAAGAGGAATCAGTGAAAATGAGAAAAACAATCAAATATTTAAGATGGAGGAGGAGAGGTTGGGGCAGGGGGGACAGGAAGTAGAGTCTCTGAAGCTATGCCCCAGGAGATGAAGCTTCTTGCTCAGCATGAGTTCATACCAGTGTCAAGAACAGGATGCAGAGGACCTGCTTGTTGCTCCTTTTTGCCATGACTGCTGGTCTGATTGCGCTATGCATTAAGTGTGATCCAAACCCCTAAACCAGGGCAACTTTAGAGACTTCTCATTGCTACCAAAGACCCTAATGCAGAGCCTGACATTGACCCAGACTTTGACCCAAACCTTGACCCCAAACACAAATACAGCTATTTTCATTTTTCAGCCTACAGCCAGGCTTCAAGACTGAGACCCAGTGCAGCAGGGAGCTGTGAATTGCCTGCTTCCTGTGTTGAGAGTGAAAGTGTCACATGCTGTTAGACAGTTTGTTATGGTGAGGGCTACTGTTCACAAGGTGCAGCAACTCCAGGTTGTACTGATGTGAACCCCTTAGGTGATTTCAAATGCTCTCTCATTCTGCCATTCCCACCCTCCATAGAGGGAAAGGGGAAGGAGAAAGGAAAGCTTTCTTTTCGGAAATTCAAAACACAAATCCATGTCTCAAAAAAACCTATTTTAGAAATCAAGGGACCAGGGAAGTTAGGTAGTGCAGTGGATAGAGCACCGGCCCTGCAGTCAGGAGTACCTGAGTTCAAATCTGACCTCAGACACTTAATAATTACCTAGCTGTGTGGCCTTGGGAAAGCCATTTAACCCCATTGCCTTGCAAAAAAAACCTAAAAAAAAGAAAGAAAAGAAAGAAATCAAAGGACCCCCATGCCTTCTTCCTGGTTTGGGGAAGAGGTAGGGTTGGGCAATGACTACGTTTTTTAATAGGTTATTGATTGGGAAGCTTCATGGTTCAATTAGTTTAGAAAAATGGAGAAGACTATTTTCTGGAGTTGGGAAATTTGGATTTTGTCTTTCAAAGGAAGCCTGTGCTTATGGCTAATATTTTGGTGTGTCTGTGTTTATCTGTGTATATTTAATTATCAATAGGATGTTTTTACATCTCTCTACTGGCCTGGAGAGGTAGGAAAATGTTTCTATATTTTAAGACTTTGGTGCCAGCCAGGGTGCCCAATAATCTTACTTTGATAAGTTTGAAATACAAAAGAATTGTTTTCTGTGTTTGGGTTAGTGTCTAAACTCTGAAATACGTAAAATTAAATGTTACTCCTTTTAGTTTGGGTTTTGAATTTGATTGCTTTGAAAGGTTTTTTGTTGGCAAAAGAAAAAGTTTTGTAATCTTTGTCTGTTTGTAAGTTGGAGATAAAATATATTTCGGGGAATTTGGGAATATTGGTTTTGTTAAATTGACATTTGTGTATGCTATTTTTGAACTTTTGTTTACAACTTATGTGGCATTCATTTTGTAAAAATTTTTTGCTTCAAAAATAAGAGGAGGGATATGTTGGGAACCCTTGTGTATGGGAGCATTGTAAATTATCTTCACATGGTGTCCTTGAACACCAGAGTGCTATCTTACTAAATCTTACAGGAGTGGGAGTGAATTAGAGATTGGAAAGGTATTTAAGCACTGGTGTTTTGGTGAATAAAGGGAGCACTTGGAAATCTTGATGGAGTACTTGTCTCCTTTGTCATCCTTGTCTCTCACCCCTCCAATACTCACCTGAGGAGTTTGAGGGAGTTCAGAAGTGGTACTCAACATAGAAGTCCAGAATAGGAACTCAACAGAAAATGAACTTCCGAACTTCCATATAACCATACATGGAAATATTTTATTTTATCATGTTTTGGTATTTCATGCTAATCATATCTAACACAGTATTAAGTTATCCAGTATAAAGCAATTATATTCAATGAAAGAAATATTGCTAACAAAAGCCAACTTCTATATAGTACTTATCCACTATGTTGAGCACTTCACAATCATATCATTTGATTTTCATAACAACAGTGGGAGGTGGGTGCTATTTATATACTCTTTACAGATTAGGAAACTAAGGTAGGAAGTATTAAATTCTGATTTACCACAAGTACATTGTTTAGTTTCAGAACAAAATTTCATTCAAATCAAATTTTAATTTTAAATCACTTATGGTGACATTTAAAACCTCAAAATCAAAATTCCCAAGAGTCATAAGTTGGTATCAATTCAAAATTTTAGAATCCATTACAATCAATTAGCTCATTTCAAAGATTTGTAGTAGCACTCCTAGCTCCCTATATTTTTTCTTTATTTCTTTTAAATCATCTCCAAAACCAAAACAATTGTTTCTGACTTAATAATTTAACTCCACCCATCTCTTTCTTGAGGCTTTTCAGTTTTAAGTACTGAGCAAAAGAGGGAGAAGCTTCCAATGGTAGCCTCACACTCTCATTCCCCCACTTTGAGGCCAAAAGGCTTCAAAAGATTGATTTTTCTGGCAGAATTCCCAATCATATGCCAGAGAACTAATATTCACTCATTATATTTCTCCTTTGTAAGTTAGCACAAAATTTTAAATCCCTATCAATTGCAATGCTATAACCTCTTGAAATTTTAAAAAGCTTACAAATGTATGACTTCTGATATTCTTTGGTGATCTTGATTCCAAGTGAACTAAGCAATTAGTATTGTTATATATGACTTTGAAGATTCTGCATAAGGTTTTCCAAAAGGCACACCAATTTCCTGGTAACCACTCCCCCTCCCATCACTTTAAATATCCTGAACATGGGACTGGGGGAGACTTAGTAGTCCTTCCTCACAGTCCTCTATTTGTTATAAATCTCTCTTTTAAGTAGCTCCCTGGTTCAAATAAGCTTTTCTTTTTTTCATGATAAGAAAGAGTTAATAAGAGGCAATTGTTAAACATCAGATAACTTTAAACTGCAAACTGCAGTGATCACTTTTTTTAAAATAAAGGAGACCAATTTCCTTCATTGCACTTAAACAATAACTCTATCAGTCTCAGGGAAAGGTCATGCAACTTTCACTCTCAAAGTCTTGTTCTTATTTTCCTTAAGACAAATTATACAGAGCAATACCCCAAAACACAAAAATATATTTCAATATGTGCTTTATGAGATAGGACAAAGAAAACTTGATGAGTTCCATATTCAATATTGGCCTCAAATCTACTTATCTCAGTGGAAGCAACCCTTCTCAGAATCCTTCTGGACTTCTTCCAGAAAGGGGAAATGGGTATTTAAGCTTAATTTGCAAACCTCTAAAATCTACTTAGATATTATTAGTAGTCATTATAATTGGGAAATTTATAGTAAAGACTAACCAATTTATAATGCTAAAAATTTCTATAAACCAGGAAAAAGTTTTCCTTTCTTTGATTATCTGACTTTATCTCTGTATCCCCAACCCAACCAGGGCTAAAATGATATAGAGAAAACATTTTTCAGAGTTTTTTTTCCCTTTTTTCCCTAAAATCTCACTTAAAGTCTAAAAAGGGATATTAATTCTAGATTATAGAAAGGTGGGGGAACCGCTTCAAGTATGAAAATTAATTTTCAAATATTTTCAAACAATATACTAAACTCTTTAACTCCAGTTTTCTTCAGTCTTTCTATATGGCTGCATTTTCCCCTTAGAAATCTTCCAAGGAGAAGGAATCTACAAACAATACTGAACACAAAACAAAAGATATTAAATGATCCAGTTAGACCCATAGCACATGAACATTTTTTTTAAAATTGGAAGTAATTGGAAATCCCTTTTTCAGGTCAAATTTGGAAGCCATTTGAATTTTTATGTATTTTAAGTTAATCTTAATTCCTTCAATGTGTGATAATCAAATAATCAAATTGAGGTCAAAATAGGCTATCAGTTGAATCTCCTGCAGTTTTAGGATTTAATAAAAACAATTTAATTTAATAAAACAATTATTCCTCTGGTTCAAGAGATTTCCCCTCACACCCAAGGTGTTTCCTATCAATATGCTTAATATTAGTGTTGATCATTTCCTCAAGGAAACTGTCATCCATATGCAAGCTTACCCTAATTTATTTCCATAAAGGAATTTCTTTCCCTGTGAGGAGGCTTACTTTAACTTATTCTCCTAAATGGACTTTCCAGGCTTATCTACTTCCCTAACTTGTGGGGGCTTACCTTTCCCATCAATATGGGAGCTAAGGGAGTTTAGTCTCCAGGGAAGTCTTCCCCTAAGAAGACCCTAGGTGCTCTAGGCATTTTTTTTCCTGGGACTCTGAGTCCTGTATTAATCTAAGTGAATTCACCAAAAATTATTATGAGTGATTTATAACTAAAAAAATGAAGATCTGACCTTTTAAACATATCAATTTATTAAGCAATGAATGCTAAATGCCTGACAAATCAGGACCAGACCTCCTCAGAAAGCAACTAGACTCCAAAACATTAAAAACAATTAACAGGCTATAAACCAGATTAGGTAATTTAATTTCTTATTGGAGGAAAGATTAGAGACTTTCTGTGATGAGCAAGTTTGGGGAATGAGGAGCAGTGAGAGTGAGCAGGTGGGCTTTTCCAGATGTGAAACAGGATGTCACTCAGTTCTCACAATGAGAAAGCAGCTGGAATTCACTCTCAAAATGCAGTTTTACAAATCAGTTGGTTCACACAATTCTTAGAGTTCTCTCTGGGGTAGGAGTAATATCATTTATCCAGCACAGTTGAAAAATGGGATATTTTTAGTTGACTCTGGAACATTCTGGTTAACTCTATATTAACTCTAAATATGGAACAACATTGCCCACAGCAGGAATACCTTTTATAGAATCATGGAGGAACTCATTTCTCAGAAATTCTCATGAGCACAATTGTGAATAAATGAATGAAAAATATTTATTAAATGACTTTTATATGTCAAGTACTATGCTAAATTTTGGTGATACAAATATGAAAAAAAGAGGTTGTCCCTGTCTTCAAGGAGCTTATATTTTAATAGGGGAATATAGCATATATAGGAGAGTATCAATGAATAATCTGAATTGATTGATTTATATGGTATTCTTTTTCCAGAGTTAATGGAACTATTCAGGGATAAGTGTGTGAGAGGGTATAATGAAGGAAGTTAGTGAAATGGGTGGACAACTGGCTAGCTGGATGGGATATAAACTACTGGATGGAAAATAAACTAAAGCATGGTCTAGTGGTGAAAGACAACAAAAAAAAGATTTAGTGAGCTAAGTGAGCTAGTTAATATTCACCCAGGCAGTCAAGAATCAACTGAGTTGGACCCTAGAATTGCTCCTCCAAAACAGTGAATTAAGTTTCATAGGGAGAGATGGGGACATAAATTATGGAAGTCCCTGCGGAGGTCTAGGTCTCAGATGCTATGTGGAGGCTGTTGGTCCAGATGGGGAGGAGCAAGCATTATTGGCAGGCTATTGGTGAGATGGTTTGTGCATTTTACCCATAGAAACCTTCAACCTAATAACAACATCATCAACATGCCAGGAGAAAATGTTTTGTTATTAAAAGTAATTAAAGGTAACAAAAAAAAATAGAAAACATCAGGGGACAGCTAGGTGGTGCAGTGGATAGAGCACCAGCCCTGAAGTCAGGAGGACCTAAGTTCAAATCTGACCTCAGACATTTAATAATTACTTAGCTGTGTGACCTTGGACAAGTCACTTAAGCCTATGGTCTTGCAAAAATTGTTTAAAAAAGAAAAAAGTAATTAAAAGTGTCATTAAAATGAAAACTCAAGTTGTCAAGTGACTAAAATGGAGAAAAACTTTAGAAACCTATGAAAAACTGTCAACAATTAGGTTTGATTTGGAGAGGGGGACATTAGAGGTGCTTATAAGGACAAAAGTACAACTAGAAAATACTTTAAAGAATGAATACTTGTTAAAAGATAAGTGGATAAATCTTAAATCTCTAAAACTGTAGAATAAACATATAGAATCTTTACTAAAATTGACAAAGTTTCAGAGTTCATGAAAAATGGAAACAAGTGAGCTAAAAGTATAACTAATGGTTATAATATAACCTGCATCCCAGTCCTAATAACAGGATGAACTAATTTATAAGTGATTATTAACTGATATATCATGGTACAGAACTTGCCCTGCACATCACCCATATGGCATGATTTGAGGGACAGCATAAAAGTGGACCTCTGCCAAAAATATTTTACCTTCCTGTTGCCAAAATGACTTAGGGTCTACAATTAGCAATTCACTATCTATGCGATTTTCTTTTCATATACAAAACTTTTAACATATTAATTCACCTTATAGTCAGACCAGAATTTTATTGCTTTTGGTTGAGCCATTAAGATACTTTCAGAGAAAAGAGTATTTATTATATAATATTTAAAATAAAATTTAAAGCTCAAAATTCAAATGAGAGTATTTCTGAATATAAGAATGTCATTATCAGATAGTTCTCTATTATTTTAACCATAGCATATAAAATATTTTGACTTTTATTTCTTTGTTATGAAAAGATCATTGGAGCACAA
Organism: Macrotis lagotis; assembly: GCF_037893015.1. Taxonomy (NCBI): domain Eukaryota; kingdom Metazoa; phylum Chordata; class Mammalia; order Peramelemorphia; family Peramelidae; genus Macrotis; species Macrotis lagotis. The sequence continues at coordinate 345,011,120 of NC_133666.1, forward strand.
ATTTGGAATAGGAAAAAATGTTAGAAATCAGCTAGTCTAATTCCTTCATTATACAGATGAGGAAACTGAGACCTGAGGAGGTGTTATTGCTATTTACTTAGAACCTAGGACCATAGATCTAAAACTGATAGGAATTTCAGAGCAAGATTAACTCCATTTTACAGTTGTTATAACTGAGAGATTATTTTATTTGCCAAAAGTCACACAGGTAGTGTTCACAGCAGAATTAGTATATGAATTCATATCTTCCACATATGAAAACATTTTTTCTACTGTATAACTACTTATCAAGGAATTTCTTTTATGCAAAAGTATAATACTTCCTTAAAGACTTATGGAGGAAATATAGGAAATAAAGGCTTATAAAGGACAAGAAAAATATATGGAGAATGGGGAAGTGAAGATCACAGAAATCAATTTCATATCCTTGCCCACTATTAGCCTTGAGACTCCTCGACAAACTGATTTTTACATGTGATTTTTTTTTTTTAGGATTTTGCAAGGTAATGGGGTTAAGTGGCTTGTCCAAGGCCACACAGCTAGGTAATTATTAAGTGTCTGAGGCCGGATTTGAACTCAGGTAGGCCTGACTCCAGGGCCATTGCTCTATCCACTGCACCACCTAGCCGCCCCTACATTTCAAAATAAGTCTTAGATTTTATCTTATCAAGTGAAATCAAAAAATGCTTATTAAGCACCTACAATTTGCCAGACACTAAACATTGGCAAAAACCAGTCTTGCAGGGCAGCTAGGTGGCACAGTGGATAAGAGCACTGGCTTTGGAGTCAGGAGTACCTGAGTTCAAATCAGGCCTCAGACACTTAATAATTACCTAGCTGTGTGGCCTTGGGCAAGCCGCTTAACCTCATTGCCTTGCAAAAAAAAAAAACAGTCTTGCCCTCCAAGGATTCACATGGGAGAGATAGCACATAAAATCTATGTACAAAGAAGATATTCTTAGAACTAACTTAATACTCTTTAGAACTATCTGCAACCTAAACTTTATATCAGGTTCCTTGAATGGACATTTTCCTACTATTTTCCCAGAATTCCCAGAATCCTAGGCTCAGTGATTTTACATTTTTTTGGTATACTTTACCAAATTGAGAAATTATATCAGAAAAGATAAAATGAATAAGTTATAATTAAAATTGCCAAGAATAAATAGCTTTAAGTCAAGGGGATTCATAGCAAGTTAGCTCTTTCAGATCTTAAATGATAAATTAAGATTTCCAGAACTAAAAAGTACTATTTTTTTGAACCCAGGTACTCCTGACTCCAGGGCCGGTGCTTTATCCACTGTGCCACCTAGCCATCCCTAAAAAGTACTATTTACAGAAATCAAGGAATATTTAAATAATTAGAAAGTTTTCATGGTTCATACTGGGTCATACCATTGTAATGAAAAATAAGATTACTACTTAATTTACTGAATAAATTAGAAAGTAATTTGGCAGGAATTTAGCTTAGATAACTATCTTATACCTTATTAAGGTATATTAAGCTAAAAGTAGAGATGGATAAGTTTTTTTATAGAACAATGAACTAAAAATAACTATATAAAAATGTACCAACTATTATAACAGAAATGCAAATTAAAACAACTAGAGTTATACCTTACACTCAATAAAATTACCAAAACTGACAAAAATAAATAAGGAATAGTTTCTGTTGCAGAGATAATAGGAAAGCAGAATCACTAATATTAGTTAGACAGTCAACCTGTCCAACAGTTCTGGATGTCCAACAATTTGTTTGTTTGCAAGAAAACTAATCATGCTCACCATACCTTTTGAGCCACAGATACTACTATTAGGCAAATATTCCAAAGAAAGTTAAAGTCACAAAGATCCCAGCATTTAACAAAATATTCATAGTAGAACTTGTAGTGATAGCAAAGAATTGGAAACCATGTGGGTATCCATCAGTTTGGGGAACAGACTTTTGAAATAAATGGTTCAAGACTACTATAATGGACTGCAAGAAATTAATAATATGAGAAATTCAGAGATTTATGGGAAGGTGGTTATTAATGAATACAGAATGAAATGAGGAGAACCTTGAGAACACAGTGTACACAGTGATTCCAAAAAAGTGAATGAGGTCATCACTGAACAGAATGAACTTTGAATAACTCTGAAAATAAAAAGTGATGAACTAAGTATTCAGATAATAAAATATACTTACTCTATGATGGCACAATGTACTATACTTGTTGACTACTTTAGCTATCAATTGTTTTTACAAATGGTTTTAACCTTGCTAAATGGGAGATGTTCAGTCTAAAATAGGAGAAACCCTTATTTTCCTCCCCTCAACATGACCATAATTTAAAGATGACAGGCATCACTCAGATGGATTATATTCACATATATTATTAATTGAGGGCTTGTAGGAATAAAAACTGAAAATTGTAGCAAAACTTTTTTTCTCCTTTTGATCTAGTTGTCAAATAAAAAAAAAATCTTATAATAGTAACTGATAGCTATTCAACAAAATGCCCATTTTTTTTAAAATAACATGGATTTATAATATTTACCCACACTATCTCTTTTGGATTTCACAATAGCCCTATGAGGTAGGCATTAAAGATACTCATACAATTTTGCAAATGGACAAGCTGAAGTACAGAGAAATAAAGTGACTGACTCATGGTCATGCTACTAGCAAGGGTCAGAAGCAGGATTCAAACCAATGTCTTTCCTAGGTACAAGTCTAGTACTTTCCCCATTATAACACATTGCCTCCTGTTCAGTTGATTATGCCAAAAAAAAATTCATCTGAACCAGTAAGAAATTCTTTCAAATTGGCAGTTTGTTAGTATAGTCCATATTAGCTCCTTGAGGGTTCTCTGCCCTCCTCAATTTGACCCAATTCCTATTCATATTTCCAGAAAGAAGTTAACTACCTTTCCCCTCAGAGATCTATGGGCAATTCTGAGGGATTGGGAGTTTCAAATACTATATTTTATATCCCCCCCAGCACTCAGAGCAGTTTCTGGCACATAGTAAATGCTTAAAAAAATGTTTATTGACTAACTGATATTGTATGAGTCCCAGCAAATTGCATAAAACAGGTTCTTTAATAAGTGTGGAACTGTTGAATATGAGTAACACTTCTGAATTATTGATTGACTTTTGACTGAACTGACAACATTTTAGTGTCCTATAGCTGTAGTCTAAATAATGCTGTTGTTGGAGATTGATATTGACTGACCATAATAATCACTGTACATGAATTCTTGAAGCTTGTTAATTTATACAAAGCTTCATAGAAATTGGAAACTGTCTGCACCTTGTAGAATGGAATTGTGCTCTGCATATGATTTTTTCCCAGAAGGCAATCACACTATCACTCTTAAGAACAATTGTAAAGGGGGTGGCTAGGTGGCGCAGTGGATTGAACACTGGCCTTGGAGTCAGGAGTACCTGAGTTCAAATCCAGCCTCAGACACTTAATAATTACCTAGTTGTGTGGCCTTGGGCAAGCCACTTGACCCCATTGCCTTGCAAAAAACACAAAAAAATTACTGTAAAAATACAGAAGGTTTTTTTGAATGAAATTTCATCAATTTAGAATTGGATCCCTAATTATGTCTATTAAAAATGTCATTCAAACTATTGCTAGCCCTCTAGAAATTAATTTTTGGGGCTAGATGGATGGTACCTATACAGCCTCTATTGCTTTATTCTCTCTCACTCTTTGGTAATAAAATGAAAATATTAAGATATCATAGGTTCCTCCAGTATTTTCCCTTTCTAAATTGGTCATAAATGAAGCATCACTTTTTTATAATTTGTAGTGGAATTTGTTGCCAATAGTAATTGCTAGGCTTCCATGCAACAGTTTTATACTAGCAGTGTTCTTGATGCAACATCAATAATTCTAACCTTCAGGAAGAGAAACTGAATGAAGACTGATAGTTGGTGGGCAGAGGCCAGTCAGACTTATCTCCTGCCAAGTCTGCATGCCGACACATTTGCCAATGATATCAGTATTCATATTCCAGGACACAGTTGCAGCAGCCAGAACAACTGTTCCTCATCTCATTCACAAGCCAAACCTGTGTCTTTTGCCTTGAAACCCTAATTGTTGTAACAAAGCAACATGCCCCTCCTTTTGAACTATAGATGTTTATATATATATATATATATACATATATACATATATATATATATATTATATAAAATATATATAAATTATATATAAGTATAAATACCTATAAATACCTTCTCTGAAAGTAAAAAGGGGATTGAGCCATGATGAAACCTGTCACTCAATTCCTGACTACTTAAGGAATTTCAATTTTTCATAACATCTGAATGTAAAAATCAGTCCTGTTATATTGGTACCATCTTGTCCAATATTACATTTTTGAAAATACAAAAAAATGACATTTTATAAATGTGGTTTTCCCAGAAGTCAAACTCAAAAGTTACATATACCTGCATACATACACACATGCATATGTATTACATGCCCACATACATATTGTTGTTCTATATATGCATTTATGTAAAGTATGGTACATGTATGTAGATGAATGAATTAATTATCTATATTATGAGTATATCCCCAAACATCTTAGTTTATCTTAATACAGGAATAGTATAAACCTATTGCCTACTTATTTATTGAAATACTTTTGACAGCTACTGATATCTATAAAGATATTGCTGTCTCTATATCTATCTCCATATTTTCTCCTCCAAATCTCTGCCTCTATCTCAAACGATATCTATATAAATGAAAGGCAGTGCTATATAATGATTTACAATCAGTCTTGGAATCCAGTAGACTTGGGTTCAAGTATTCTCGCTAATACATTCTAGCTATATAATTCTGGGCAAGTCACTTAATCTCTTCTTTTTCCATACAACTCTCAAATTATAAATTACAGAATGTGTATACACACACACACACACACACAAACATGTGTGTGTGTGTGTGTGTGTGTGTGTGTGTATATATATAACACATAACATATATACACATAAAGTAAATACCTATATGTCTATATGATTATAGGTGCAGATAGGTGATGTGATGTTTGTCCTTCATTCTCAAAGAAGACCCTGACATCAGGAAGATGATGCTATGACAAGTGCATGATTTACATTTGGGTAAGTGGAGCTAGCTAAGGCACCAGCCTCATTTTCTCCCCCAATCATCTGGGTCCAGTGGCCAGATATGAGCCAGTATGACTGGAGACAGATTTGGATGGGGCAGCTAGATGTTATAGTGGATGGAGCAATGGCCTTTGAGTCAAGAGGAGGGGTGTTTGAATCTTGCTTCAGACATTTGACACTTATTAGCCATATGACTTTGGGCAAATCACTGAACCCTGATTGCCTTGCATCCAGGGCAAATAGATGGAGTTATAGTGGAAAGAGTACCACATCCAAAGTCAGGAAAGGCTCATGTTCCTAAGTCCAAATCTGGTATCAGATACTGTCTAACTGGGTGACTCTGAGGAAGTCACTTAATCCTGTTTGCCTTAGTTTCCTCATCTGTATAAAGAACTAGAGAAAAAAAGGCAAGCTACTCCAGTATCTTTGACAAGAAAATCCCAAATGTGGTTGCAAAGTGATGGATACAATTGAAGAACAACGGATCAAAAAATAAATGGTTGAGTGTGTGTGCGTGTGTATGTGTGTGTGTGTGTGTGTGTGAGAGAGAGAGACAGAGAGACAGAGAGACAGAGAGACAAAGAGAGAGTGAGAGATTGAGAGAGACAGAGAGAAGGAAGGAGGGAGGGGGAGAGAGAGAAAGGGATGGAGGAGGAAGGGAGGGAGACCAAGAGACAGAGAGAGATCCAGACTTAAGTGGTTTTTAGGGATAGAATGCTGGATTTAGAATAACATATTTACCAGTATAACCTTGAGCAAATAATTTCACCTATCTGAGTTTCAGTTTTCTTATCTGCATTATGGGAATAATAGTTGTACCTATTTCAAAGTAGATCAAATAATATCAAAAATCAAATGAGAATTTTAAAAAGCATTTTGCAAACTTTAAAATGCTATAGAAATAGGATAAAGATGTATAACTATCTTATCTGTGACATAGAGAAAATAATTTAAATAAATAAAATGGTTTTATCACCTCTCAGATTTTCCTTAAAAAAAAAATGTTTTCTTTTCCTATTTTAATTGCGTAAGTATTACATGGTCTTACCTTTTTACCCATTGTAGAAATAAGATTCAAGTACACAAGAAAGAAAATGTTTTCTTGAATAGTAATCATATCAGCAAACCTATTCCTCTAAATTACAGTTCTAGTGCTTCATTATTCTGGGGATGTGAACCTTGATTTTCAAAGGCTTTGCCAATAGAATATAAGTTCTGACAGACCTTTAAAATTGGAAAGACTTTATGTACAGGTATGACAAGCATTATTTGCTATCATCCAAGGATCAGTCCAGATTAATCTGAAGAAGCCCATCAACTGATTGTTCATATGGTGATGAATATTTTCCCCAAACAACTCTTCTGGACCATCTACCAGCTCATAGAATGCTTGTGATCTGAATCAGTAGAGAAACTGTCCATGTTTATAAAATGTAAAAAATATTTCCTATAATTTATATAATGTAGTAAATTTCTCTTTCATAATTCCTTTCACTAATGCAGATTACCTAATACTCTGCAATTTATATGCTTTTATAATTGTCTCAATGGGATATCAAGTGACTTTCCCACAACCACATAGTTAAATATAGGTCAGAGACAGAGCATCAAGCCAGGACTTCCTGACCTCAAAGCCACTGACTGTCCAATTCATTATACTGACTACTTTATAATAATAATTTAGCACCCTTTCCAAAAATAATTCTCCCAATTCACACTCATACTGACAGACTAGGGCCCCAGAATGGAGCTGACTTCTTCTATCCTTAAAGTTCTCTGAGTGACTCTGAGAAATTGGGATTTCTTTTAGTCCTATGATTTATGAACTCTCATCCAGGATGCTCCTTCAATATTCATTAACTAGTTCATACGAAATGGTTTTTACTAGGAGGAATTTAATGGTTTGGAAGAGTGAGAAAAATTCTTACCAAGAAAAGTTTCTACAAAATCTCTAGAACATTTTCCCACAAATATAGATCGGGTTTATAAGGAGAGTGGGATCAAGCTTACAGAATGCATTCTAATAGTTCCTGTCTACTGGAAGTCCTTTTCTTTCTTCTTGTTATCTTCATAGTTTTCCTTTAGGTATAGTATTTTTTTTTGTTTGACACTGAAGTTCAGGCCTTGGTGGAGTCCAGAAGATACTTTTATTTGATTAATCTAGTCTGTCCTCAATTTGTCTCTCAGCTCCTGATACAATCATTTCCATCAGTCACTGTTGTTTCAGGAACACTAAAAAGGATGATAGCAAGAAGTTTCTAGTCAATTGCTGGACATACACCCTTTTTAGAATCACTCTCTCATCTCTGCCTTCTGGTATTTTTGTAAAGTTGCTTCTTCCTAAAATATCTCTTGAAGCTCGAGTCCTTTCTTATTAAATAAATATAAATAGAATCTTTTCTATATTTATGGATCCAAAGGTACAACTAATTATTTCAATCACATTCAATCTGATTTCATCCAATGTCTCAATAGTATTTCACTCCTTTCATCTAATTGTAGATTGGTTAGCACCCAGTCTGTGCCTTGATTGACTGATTAATTTAAAGGCAGCTAGAATATCCATGCCTTGGTCACATACAGTTTATACTTTTGATTGATTGATTCAGTCAAGAAGCCTGGGGCTTCTGTGTTTAACTGGTTGAGGTAGAATCCTACTATCATCACCACTACTACTATTACTGGACTTTGGTAAAATCTATTAAGTGACTGGTGGATTTGATGGAAATACTCTAAGAGAAAAATAAATAGATGGGATACCAAAAGTTTACAAGTTGCTCCTATATTAAATCATCATAACTTGAATATCTAGAGTGTGAGTGATGTTCCTTCATGGTTCTATTAATATAGGAAGGCAAAAATTTCAGAATACTTTCAGTGTTTTGGTCAAGATGGTACTGATCAACAAAAGAATAGATTGAGCGTACATGAAATATACTGAATATATGAAAATTTTAAATATGGACCGGTCCTATTTAATAACAAAATTGGAATTAGATCTCTAGAACTATAGGAAAATTTTTCATATCTCCCTTTGTCAATGATATCTTCACAGATAAGTGATATAACAATGCATTGAAGACCAATGGAGGGCCAACTTAAAAAAAAACACTATCACAAGCTACATGCAATAGACACTCTTGGTTTACATATGGGGAAAAGTTTATCAAGTTCAGAATATCAAAAACAACTTCATTACATAGAATCTTCCTCCAATGATATCAGAAGATCATTTAGAATGAATAAAAATAAAATCCTTAACAGTTAAAAGCTGAAGTTTGGATCCCAAAAGGAAGACCAAAAGGGAAAAAAACTACAAATATTTTAGTTTCCTCCAGGTACGACTCATCAAGCATAAACATATCAAGGAGAAGGCAGAAACTTTTAAAGAGTTACTGAAATTCTGAAGTCAAATATGAATGGGAAGTAGAAAGAGCATATTTAAAACAACTGACAATTTTAGGATTTTTTTTGTTTTTGTTTGTTTGTTTGTTTGTTTTGCAAGGCAGTGGGGTTAAGTAGCTTGCCCAAGGCCACACAGCTAGGTAATTATTAAGTGTCTGAAGCTGGATTTGAACTCAGGTACTTCCAGGGCCAGTGCTCTATCCATTGTGCCACCTAGCTGCCCCCTGAGCAACTGACAATCTTAATGACCACCTTTGGATCTGTAAAATGTGCTATAAGAGATTTGCAAAGTTTTTTTTTCAAAATCCCTTTTATTAACAGCCTTTGCCCTAAGGGGGCTATAGAAAGATAAACACTGGAATGGATGCCCCCCAAAAGGAAGAATATTGGTAGATATTGGTAGAATATGTGAAAAAATAGGTTATTTTTTAAATTTTAGAAAGGTTTTATTTTGAGTTTTAGAATTTTTCCCCCATCTCATTTCCCCCCACCCCCACAGAAGGCAGTTTACATCATTCCCATAGTATGAATTGATCTAAGTTGAATGTGATGAACGAGAAATCATATTCTTAAGGAAGAAACATAGTATAAGACACAACAGAATTACATAATAAGACAACATTTTTTTTTAATTAAAGGTAATAGTCCTTGGTCTTTGTTCAAACTCTACAATTCTTTCTCAGGATACAAGATGGCATTCTCTGTCACAGATACCCCAAAATTGTGCCTGATTGTTACCCTGTTGGTATGAGCAAGTCCATTAAGGTTGATCATCACTCCCATGTTGTTGTTAGAGTGCAAAAATCCAGAGAAATAATATAAGAATAAGCAGATCATATCAATTAATAGGATATAATTAATATACTATCTTAAAGGATAATTACTGGTATATGTCATTGGATTTGTTGATTGTAGTAAAACAAGACTTACTAATGTTGGAGTTCATGAGATCCAAGAGTAGAATCAGAAGACTTTACCTGGGCAACTTCTTTATGAATTAAGCAAACAATCAGGTGATAGAGAGATTCACTGAATAAATGAGTCATACTGATTTGTTTGTAGAAACAAAGGTGTTTATGATTACAATCCAGGATTAAGTCATAGCCACTACTTCAGAAGCATTTTATCCTCAAGGAGTGTGAACTAAGTGATTGGTGTAGATAATTCAAGGAAATGTGGAAACTATGAAACATACCATTACAGGCTATAAAAATTTACTACGTACAAAATATTTAGCAAGATGTGACCTGATGACAAAAATTATAAATAAAACATTCACTAAATTTCATGGACTAGCAGACAAAAAAAATCCCCAAATTATAAATATTGAGCTTAAAATCTCCCATAGCAAGTGGAACATTATAGCCAGATCATAGGATATGTGAAGGATAATGAAGTAAAAGAAGTTTGGAAAGGAAGGAAGGATGCAGTTTATAGACAGCATTAACTGCCTAAGAGACATTTTTATATTTGATTCTAGAGGCAATAGAGCTGGAATTTTGTTGAATTGGGATGAATGGTTACATGATCAAACATTATAATGTAAAGAATCACCCTGATAGTTGGATGGAGGAAGGACTGGAGAAAAGTAAGTTGTGAGGCAGGGAGGCCAAGTGACAAGTGATGAGGAGGATCTGAACTAGAGTTGTAATTGTTTGAATGGAGAGGAAGAGTCATATACAAGATGTTGCAAAGTTATACATGACAAATTTTAACAATGGACTGTATACATGAATTGACAGAAAAACATTAAGACTGACAATAGCGCTTGAGGCCAATCTGACTGGAAGGAATAGTCCTCTCAATAGTACATATTTTGAGAAGAGGAAAAAGTTTAGGACAAAAGACATTTTTTTTCTCTTTTGGATATGTTGGATTTCAGTTTTCATTGGGAATATCCAGTTTGAGATATCCAAAAGGCAGTTGATGATGTATAATTATATAGCTTAAGAGAAAAGGTAGGCCTGGACATATATAGATCTAGCACCATATATATGGTAATGATTTTTGTTCAGGTAACTAAGGGCTACTAGGTGCCCTAGTTGATAGATCCCTGGATCTAAAGTCAGGAAGGTCTTAATTCAAATAGGGCTCAAACACTTACTAGTTGTGTGTCCCTGGGCAAGTCACTTAAATCTCTGTTTACCTAAATTCACTGGAGAAGGAAATGGTCAACTACTCCATTATGTTTTTCCAACAAACTCCATTGACAATATTGGCATATTATGGTCCATATAGTCATGAAGAGTTGGACATGACAGTGTGGGTGACAAGATAAGATGATCAGAAGCTAGATCTTGATGAATAAGGTACTGAAGGGGGGTGGTGCCAAAATGGTGACAAGAATGGATAGTGTCTTAGGTGCTCTCTCAAGAAAAAGAGCTTTCTCCTCACCCCAATGGTAAGGATTTCTCTTATATGCATTAAATAACTTGCTTAAGGCACCTGCCAGCTATGTTAAGAAAGAACACCGTGTTGTTAAAGTTGCTATGTTGTTACGTCCAACTCTTTCTGATCTCATTTGAGATTTTTCTTAGCAAACGTAAGAAATTTAAGACAAATAGAATTAAGTTATTAGCCTGGGATTATGCAGTTCATGAAAATGGAGTCTTATTGAATCCAAGCCCATTCCTCTATCCACTGCACCACCCACCTGCCCAGAACCCAAAATGAATATAAATTAAATTAGCAAAAAAAGTATAGTTCGCAAAAGGAGGGGTGCTTCTCAATTCTTTGGTTTCACCTATTGAAGATTACACAATGAAGCCAGATGAAAGGCTCTATTATCTCCCCACTTTATGAAGGATTTGCATAAACTGGGTTTCTTTGCAAACAAGTACTATTTGCTGAATGTGGACAAGTCTGCAAATTCCTTTTATCAGTTTCAGTCATTCAGTTTATACTCACCTAAGAAGTCCCTATTATGTATCAGCACTAGAGAAACAAAGAGAGGGAATAGACAGTCTCTACTCTCAAATGTTTCTCATTTGACTATTATACACACTCTAAGAAGTAAATGATTGGTCCTGGATGACTGGAGGGGTACATGGCAGGTAGTGAGATTGGAGATAATTTCTATAAGAACTGAAGAACGAGAGCTTTAAGAACTTGAGGCAAGATTTGAATATCATAACAATAATCAATACTTTCATTGCTTCTAGAAAGGAAATGCCAACTGGCTGTCCACACATAATTTCCCACCAAAATGTTTTTCCCTGACCATCACTTCTCTATTTACCTTGTCTTCTCCTATGAGAATGAGTTTCCTGAGGGCAAAGATTGTCTTGCTTCTCTATTTGCATCCCTAGTGCTTAATTAATTCAGTTTGGAAGATCTAAATTCAGGTCCTCTCTTGACACATGCTGTCACTGAGCAAGCAGTTTAACCTCACCATGCTTTAGGCAACCCTGGAAAGCTGTAAGTTGCAGAGAACGTTTCAAGTTGCATGGACAAAAATTTTCCACACACACACTACTTGAAATCACAAATATAGTCCCTATATCTATCGCTACTTAGCAAAGTTCCTGGCACAAGATATGAACTTAAATGCTTTTTTATTTGTTCAGTAATAATTATCATTATGATGATAATGACCCTGAAGAGTTTGTGACACATTACAGTTTTCTAATAGTTTTCAATTCTAAACTATATCCAGAGATTATTCAATATGTATTAAGCTACCACATAAAGGGACCTCAAGTAAAGGATAAATAATACTTTCTTCATTCAATTGTAGTAATTGCCAGAATTTTATCTTGGTAGTGGTAGCATTTGAAACCCTATAGTGTTAATTACACAGAACTAGCCAGGGTGGGAGAGATCTCTATAAAGATTTTACCTTACCTAAAACTACAGAGATTTACCTTTAAATCAAAGTTACATTTAATTGTAAGAGTATCTTAAAAGTTATTTATGAATTATTTTGCATACCAACATTTATTTTATGTTTTTGTTTTTAAAGAACAAAAATAATGATAGTAATTAGATTCATCTTCTAAAAAGATCCAAATCTCAGATTATTTTTTTCCAAGCATTAGGATTCAATACTTAGGGAATTCAAGCCTCTATTTCCCAATAGTCTATGCTCCTTCCTGCTCTTTCCCCAACCTATCCCACTCCTCAAAAATCACAGTTTATGTTTTGAGTTCTAAATTATGTTACTATGACAACTACACAGACAAGTCATCATTTCAGTGGATCATGCTGATTCCATTTGTTTCAAAGTAAAGGATATATATTTTAGTCTTTGGGAGGCAAGTGCAATCAATACAACCGCAAGCTGGAGGTCAGAAATCTTGGCTTCTAAACTCAGCTTCCAACATTGATTTGTGCCACCACAGGTTCATTCAACACCTTCAAGGCTCATTTCCCTTCTCCAGAAAGTTTAGCCATTTTTTCTTGCCACATACTCATAAAACATATGGAAATTTAATTGGTTTAAAGCTATAAACCATTTGAGATCTTCAAGTTCTAAGCATAGTCCTATTATCACCTAAATATAAGTACCCTATTTATTTACACATCTTCTCCTCAATCTAGGGGAAGTGTCACACACAGAAACAAAATGGATTCCCCTAGATAGCATGTGGAATTTTAATCCTCTACAATCCAATTGCAAGAAACTCAACCGAAACAAGAGAAAAGAGACAAATTTCTTTGGTTACTTGAGGATAATGGCAGAAGCAAGTCAATCAAATACTTGCTGCAAATTTGAATTGTGTATATGTGTAGTGGAAGGCTTCACTAGAGCACTTCCCTTGGAATCTTTATAGCTTTTGTGCCGCCTTCTTGAATACAAAATGTCAATGGTTCCCCTAAGGAGTGCCTAACAGGAGGTAGTTTTCACAACATCTTGCTAGAAATAGAGAGCAGAAAATTCTGTTACTGAAGAGCCAAAGTCAAAGGCATATCTGGCTGACCAGAGCATATGGATTTGGGGGTTGTTTACGTGGTAAATATTTGTTTATATGTACTTTTAAATCTTTGATGATTTGCTCATCTCTTTTCTGGTGAAGGAAACAACTGTCCTGTGCCTGTGCCTGTACCACTTGGTACATTGTGTACCTTTCTAGGAGGGCCTCTTAATCTCTTCTAGGGGAAACCCTAGCATGTCATATGTAAATTTTAAAGAGATTTTTCTCTAAAAGTCTGGGGTGGTGACAATGACCAATAAATTGTGAGAAAATATTTTGACTTCCCTCTCATGAGTCCATAACCAAAGCCCCTTATATGGAGCAGGGCACAAGAACCCCCATCCCCACCCCAGCTTCTTAATCTCCTTAGATAGCTACTAAGGCTTTACTTCCTTGTTTCTTTGGCTTATGGCTTAACGATCTGGGCACAAAGAAAGAAGCACATAATAGAAAGAGCACACAGGATCTTGAAACCCACTCTTTGGTAATCTAGGCTCAGAGAAAGACAAAGCAAAAGAGGCAGTCAGGGACTTGAAGTAGGAAGGTACACGTTCTCACTGCCATTTGCTTATGAACCTCATAGTTGCTGCATATGGGGGAGGTGAGAGGAATATATTTCCTTCTTTGTTAGAAGTCACCAGGAGAACTAGCGCTGTGTCCCAACAAAGAAGCTGAAAGTCATCTCTCTTTGATCCTCATAGCCCATGGAGTGGGTGGATATTCCTGGTTCAGTTGCTAATCATCTTTGACATAATTCCTGCCTGTAGGCAGAGAGTCTAAGGAACCAACAATAAAACCACTAATTGCTTATGTCCTTTAGCAAAGGACCAGGGCATGAGTTTCTCCAGAGGGAACTCGGAAGCATGTAAGACCACTGGGAGAGTATTCCAGTGTCAATAGCACAAATCCAGAAATATTTTCTGTCAATATTATATTTTTTTCACTCTCCTGCAGGTTAGACACATTACATTTTTGAGTTGGTTGGATTTTCCTGTTATATTTGTGAAGCAGACAATGTAGTCAAATAATGACTGGACATGCAGTCATGAGAACCTAGAATGTGAATGATGCTTCTCCCCTTTTCTAGATGAAAGATAATACAAACAATTCATACTTATTTAAAATGAGAATAATATTGTCTATAATACCTATCATATGAAGTATTTATAAAATAATCACATAGATACTATATCAACCAACTAATCAAGCAACAATTTTTAAAGCATGCATTATATACCAAGAATTATGCAAAGTCCCATAGCTATAAAGACAAAAAATTAAATAATTCTTGTCTCAAGTGAGCTAGCATTCTATTAGTGAAGACATTCATACAAATAAGTGTAGTATTTGTATTGCAAGTGTTGCTATGGAGGTGAGAGATTCAAGCAAATACTGAGTTGCAATCCCAGAGTTAATCAATTGGTGATAGGTTTGACCCTGTAATTATAGAACTGGGTTTTTCATAGAAACTGGAAAGCAGAATAAGCAATCATTCTGAGTCTTTAATGTGTGGAAGAAAGTATGAGTAAACAAAAATGAGTCAATCTCTGGCTATTAGTTCCCCTCCCACTTGCAGGCAATGGGAATTAGAAGTTAAGAAGTGTTCTTTCCTATATTCTTGTCTAAGTGTTAATGTATGCATGGTGAGACTGTATAGTGGTTGGAGCAAAATGTGAACTTGCCCTCCCTTACTTGCTAAAGAGAGATTTTCTTAAAACTTCTTTCTTCATTAAGCTTATAAATGATTTATTCTTCCCTGAGCTCAAGAGGAGAAATTGACTTTGCTTTGGCAGTCAGCAACATGACACTATTCTTTCTATCCAAATGAAGTGTTTTTTCTTTCATTGATATTATTTTATTCTCAAATATGTATAAATGAAAATTTAGCAACTCTAAAACTGATCTGTTTGATTAATTCTGATTTAGGCAGATAGTTGGGAAAAGGCATGGGTCTTAATGGAGGGAGTCAAGAAACTGTTTTAAGGAAGGTGAGTTATGGGGGATGAAGAGCAAACTTGGATTCCATCAGAGTTATATTTTTTTCTGATAACATGCAAAAATAGTTTCCACAGTCATCCTTTTGTAAGTTTTTGAGTTCTACATATTTCTTCCACCTTCCCTTCTCTCCCCACCTCCTCATGACAGAGAGTTATTTGATATAGGTTGCATATGTACAATGATGTTTAGCATATTTCCACAATAGTTATGATTGATGTGAAAGAAGAATTAGAACTAAGGGGGAAAAACTATGAGGAAAAAACATAAAAGAAGTTTTAAAAACTGAACCTAGTATGCTTTGCTCTGCATTCGGACTCCATATTTTTTCTCTGGATGTGGATAGTATTTTCCATAAGAAGTATATCAGGATTATCCTTGATCTCTGAACTGCTGAGAGGAGCTGCACCCACCATAGTCGATCATCTCATAGTGTTGCTGTAATGTATGCAATGTTCTCCTGTCTCCATTTACTTCAGTCAGTATCAGTTCATGCAAGACTTTCCAAGTCTACTCACTCATGATTTCTCACAGAACAATAGTACTCCATAACATTCATATATCACAATTTGTTCAGCCATTCCCCAACTAATGGGCATCTCCTCAATTTCCAATTCTTTATCACTACAAAAAGAATTGCTATAAATATTTTTGAATGTGTGGCTCATTCCCCCCTTTTTTATGATCTCTTTGGGATATAGACCTAGTAGTGATATTGCTGGATTAAAGGTTATTCACAGTTTTGTTTGGGTTTTTGCTTTTGTTTTTTGTTTTTGCTTTTTATAAGGCAATGGGGGTTAAGTGACTTGCCCAAGGTCACACAGCTAGGTAATTATTAAGTGTCTGAGGCCAAATTTGAAATCGGGTCCTCCTGACTCCCAAGCTTGGTGCTCTATCCACTGTGTCACCTAGCTATCCTGGTATTTGCAGTTTTATTGTCCTTTGGGCAATAAATTACTCTCAGAAAGGAGTAGCTCAGTTCATAACTTCTCTAACAGTGCATTAGTGTCCCAGTTTTCCCAAATCTTCATTAAACTTTTTTGTCATTTTAGCCAATCTGATGGCTGTGAAGTGGTACTTCAGAGTTGTTTTAATTTGTATTTATCTAATCAATCATGATTTGGAGCATTTGTTCATATGACCATAGATTGCTTTAATTTCTTCATCTGAAAATTGCCTGTTCACATCCTTTGACCATGTATTAATTGGTGAATGACTTGTAATCTTATAAATTTAACTCATGTCTCTCTATATACTTTAGAAATAAGTCCTTTGTCAGAAACACTAGCTGTAAAAGTTGTCTCCCAGCTTTCTGCATCCCTTCTAATTTTGGTTTTATTTATGCAAAACCTTTTTAATTTAATATAGTTGAAATTATACACTTTGCAGTTTATAATGTACTCTATTTCTTCTTTGGTCACAAAGATCTGCCCTTTCCAAAAATATGACAGATATAAATAACTTCTTAATTCTCCTAACTGACTTATGGTTATCACCCTTTATATCTAAATCCTGAAGCCACTTCAACTTTATCTTGGGTTAAGGTATGCAATTTTGCTTTATGCCTAGTTTCTGCCATACTATTTTCTAGTTTTCCCCAGCAGCTTTTGTCAAATAGTGAGTTCTTATTCCCAAAATTAATGTCTTTAGCTTTATCAAACAGTAAAATATCACTTAATCTATTCCACTCATGCACTTCTCTATTTTTTAGTCAGTACCAGTCAGTTTGGATGACTTTTCCTTTATAATGTAGTTTTAGATCTGTTACAGTTAGGCTGCCTACTTTTTCATTTATTTTTCATTAATTCAGTTGATATCCTTGACCTTTTGTTCTTCCAGATGAATTTTGTTATGACTTTTTCTAGCTCTCTAAAGTAATTTTTGGTAGTTTGGTTGAGATGGAAATGAATAAATAATTTAATTTAGGAAGAATTGCCATCTGTATTATATTAGTTCAGTCTACCCTTGAGCAATTGAAATTTTTCCAGTTGTTTACATCTGTGTGAAAAAAAAGTTTTGTAATTTCATTCATATAGTTTCTGAGTTTGTCTCAGCAGGCAGATTGACAAGTATTTTATGCTGTCTATAGCTACTTTAAATGAAATTTTGATGGCCATATATAGAAATTCTGATGATTTATGGGGGTTTATTTTATATCCTACTACCTTGCTAAAATTGTTAATTGTTTCAAGGAGTTTTAAAGTTGATTTTCTAGGGTTCTCTAAGTGTACCATCATATCTACAAAGTATGAACTGCCAATTCTAATTTCTTCATTTCTTTTTTCTTCTTTTATTGATGAAACAAACATTTTAATATAATATTGAATGATAGTGGTGATATCAGGTAGCCTTGTTTTACCCCAAATCTTAATGGAATTACATAAAATTTATGGCTATAACATATAATGCTTACTGATAGTTTTAGATACAGCTTATAATTTTAAGGAAACTCCATTTATTTCTATGCTCTATAGTATTTTTAATAGGAATGGGTCGATGCTATATTTTGTCAAAGGTTTTTTTTCAGTATCTATTCAGATAATCATTTGATCTATGTCAGTTTTGCATTTCATATGTTCAATTATGCTGATTGATTTTCTAATGTACCATTCCTACACACCTGCTATAAATCTTACCTGATCACAGTGTTTTGTCCTAGTGATAGCTAGCGCTAATCTTTTTTGCTAAGATTTCATTTAAAATTTTTGCATTGCTATTCATTAGGGAGATTGATCTACAATTTTCTTTGTTTTGGCTCTTCCTGGATTAGGTATCAGTATTATGTTGAAGTAATAAAAGAAATTTGACAGAACTCTTTCTTCATCTTTTTTTTTTCAAATAGTTTATACAGAACTGGAATTAATAGTTCTTTAAATCTTTGGCAGAATTCACTTGTAAATCTATTTAGCCCTGAAAGTACTTTTTTCTTAAAGAGCTCATTGATGGCTCATTCAGTTTCTTTTTGTGAAATGGTGTTATTTGAGTATTATATTTCCTCTTCTGATAATCTGGATAATTTATATTTTTGTAAATTTTCATCCATTTCACTTATAGTATAAGATTTATTGGTATAGAGAATTATTATTTAATCTCCTCCTTTTTAGTGTGAGTTCACTTTTTCATTTTTGATACTGGTAATTTGGTTTTCTTCCTTCTTTTTTCCTATAACACTAACAGTTTTATTTATTAGTTCAGTAGTTTTCTTACTTTAAATTTTACTACTTCCTGCTTTGATTTTCTGAACTTATAATTTGATATTTAATTGGAGATTTTTAATATACTCCTTTTCTAGTTTTTTTTTAGCTGTGCCCAATTCAATAATCTCTTCATGCTCTATTTTAATCATGTAAGAATTTAGAGATGTAAAATTTTCCCTAATAACTTCTTTGGCTGCATCCCACAAATTTTGGTATGATGTCTCATTACTGTCATTATTTTGTATAAAATTGTTGATTATTTCTATGGTTTATTGTTTGATCTACTCATTATTTAAAATTTGGTTATTTTGGTATCATCCATCCAATTAATTTTTAGTTTAGTTTTCCATAACCCTTTATTACATGTAATTTTATTGTAACATAGTTTGAAAAGGATGCATTTAATGTTTCTGTTTATAGGCATTTGATTTTCTGGTTTTTATACCCAATACATAGTCAATTTTTATTTGAGTGCCAGGTACCACAGAGAAGGAGATATTCCTTTTGATCACCATTCAATTTTCTCCAAAGGGCTATCATATTTAACTTTTCTAAAATTCTAATCACCTTCTTAACTTTCTTCTTGTTTATGTTGTAGCTAGATTTATCTAATTCTGAGAGAGGGTGGTTGAGATCTCCCACTAGTGTAGTTTTTTTGTCTATGTTTTACTGAAACTCACTTAGCGTCTCTTCTAAGTATTTGGCTGCTATACCACTTGGTCCATATATGTACAATAATGCTATTACTTCATTGTCTATGGTGTCTTTTAAGAAGATATAGTTTCCTTTCTTACCCCTTTTAATGAAATATATATTTTTTTTAGGTTTTTTTGCAAGGCAAATGGGGTTAAGTGGCTTGCCCAAGGCCCCACAGCTAGGTAATTATTGTCTGAGACAGGATTTGAACCCAGGTACTCCTGACTTCAGGGCCAGTGCTTTATCTACTGTGCCACCTAGCCGCCCCAATGAAATTTATTTTTATCTTTGCTTTACTGGAGATCAACATTGCTAGACCTGCTATTTTTTACTTCCATTGAATCATAATATATATTCTGCTCCAGCCTTTTCCCTTTTCCCTGTGTGTATCTCTCTACATCAAATATATTTCTTGTAAACAATATATTGCAAGATTCTAGTATTTTGGTTCATTCTGCTATCTGTTACTCATTTATAATTATGATTACTAATTCTGTATTTCCCTCCATCCTCTCTTACCCCTTTTGTATTTTTCTCTCTCCTTTCCCATTTTCCCTACTCACCAGTGCTTTACTTCTCACTGCTGCCTCCTTCAATTTGCCCTCCCTTCTATCAATTTCCCCTTTCTTTTCTTTTCCCTTCTCCCTTTTACTTTTTTCTGACATTTATATTTATTTTTACATTTTCACTCCTTTTATCAATACTTCCTTTCCCTTACTTCCCCTTTCCCCTCCTACCTCCCTAAAGGGAGGATAAGTTTCCAAACTCAATTAGTAATGTATATTATTCCCTCTTTGAACCAAAACTGTTGAGAGTAAGATTTGCGCATTCTTCACACCTTTCCTTCTTTCACTCTACTATATTAGGTCATTTGTGCCTCTTCATGTGGTATTATTTATCCTTTAATGCTTCTTCTTCCAATATAATATTTTTTTCATATTTTAATTGTTTTATACCTGTGTTCTACATACACCCTTGATCAAAGTATACTCCTTTCAGCTGTCCTAAAGGAAGTACAGTTCTCTAGGGCCAAAAGCATCATCTTATTTTTTTTTAAGATTTCATTTATTTTGTTTTACAATTTTTCTCCTAATCTTACTTCCCTCCCCCCTCCCCCCACAGAAGACAATGTGTGAGTCTTTACATTGTTTCCATGGTATACATTAATCCAAATTGAATATGATGAGAGAGAAATAATATCCTTAAGGCAGAAACTTAAAGTATAAGAGAGAGCAAGATCAGACAATAAGGTAGCAGATTTTTTCTAAATTAACGGTAATAGTCCTTAGTCTTTGTTCAGAGTCCACAGTTCTTTCTCTGGATACAGATGGTATTCTCCATTGCAGACAGCCCCAAATTGTCCCTGAATGTTGCATTGATGGAATGAGCAAGTCCATCAAGGTTGATCATCACCCCCATGTTGCTGTTAGGGTGTACAATCAAAGTTTATCTGGTTCTGCTCATCTTGCTCAGCATCAGTTCATGTAGATCCCTCCAGGCTTCCCTGAATTCCCATCCCTCCTGGTTTCTAATAGAACAATAGTGCTCCATCACACACACACACACACACACACACATATATATACATATATATATATATATATATATATATATATATATATACATACACATACACACACACACACACACATATATATATATATATATATATATATATATATATATATATATATATATATATATACCACAGTTTGTTAAGCCATTCCCCAATTGAAGGACATTTACTTGATTTCTAATTCTTTGCCACCACAAACAGGGCTGCTATGAATATTTTTGTACAAGTGACGTTTTTACCCTTTTTCATCATCTCTTCAGGGTATAGACCCAGTAGTAGTATTGCTGGATCAAAGGGTATGTGCATTTTTGTTGCCCTTTGAGCGCAGTTCCAGACTGCTCTCCAGAAAGGCTGGATAAGTTCACAGCTCCACCAACAATGTATTAGTGTCCCAGATTTCCCACAACCCTTACAACAATGATCATTGTCCTTTCTGGTCATATTGCCCAGTCTGAGAGGTGTGAGGTGGTACCTCAGAGATGAAAAGCATCATCTTATTATATTAACATTATACCCACACCCTGTGGCCAACTACACTTTCTCTACCTGTCAACCTTCAAGACCTAATAGTATCATCACATCACAGTCAATTCATACCCATAGCCTCTGTCCAAGTACATTACCTTAAACTATCCTGTAGAGGGTCAGCCCTAGGGAGTGATATTCACATCTCCTTCTTCTTCTTCAAAGGTATGCATGGATTATGGCTTATTGTATGGATCCATTGGCTCACCAGTGAACCCTGACCTAGGATAATCTGTGGATCCCGGGGTGGTTGTAAAAGGTTTCTTTGATAGTATGCATATTTCTAAGAATAAATATTGTAAATTTACCCAGGAAATTGAAAAACTAGGTCTCCTTTAACGGGTCATTCAGAGATAAGTTTTTGCTATAAAAAGTCTGAGTTTCCAAAAATAAAGTTAGTAGATTTCCACTTCCTAACCTTTCATGTTTGGGTATATTTTTCTACCTGACCTGATTCTCAGAAATTCATGTCCAGACCTACACCAAAGCTATTGCAGGAGATACTATCCCAATAAAAATACAATTCTCAATAAGTCTAAGTATCATCACACCATAATCAATTTACACCCATGCCCTCTATCTAAATATGTTCCTTTCAATAGTCCTAAGAGAAATACAGTTCTCAAGAGTACAAGTATTATCTTCCCATATAGGATATAAACAGTTTAATCTTAGTGACTAATGTTGTTTTGTTTTTCTTCCTGATTACCTTGAGTCTGGTATTTAAAGATCAAATTTTCTGTTCAGTTCTGGCCTTTTTTTATTAGGCAAAAGTTTGAAAGTCTTTGATTTTATTGAAAATCCATCTTTCCGTCTGGAAGTATATGCTGAATTTTGCAGGGTAGTTGAACCTTCCTTGTAATTCACACTCTTTTGCCATCTGGACCATCATATTCCAGGCCCTCCGAAGCTAACATTTCCTACACCATACTGACTATGACTACCTGGTATTTAAATTGCTTATTTTTGATTGCTTACAACATTTTCTTTAGTTGATCATTCTGAAATTTGGCTACAATATTTCTTGGGCTTTTTATTTTGGGATATCTTTCTGGGGGTGATCAATAGATTCTTTCAAGGACTATTCTATCATCTTGTTCTAGGATATTAGGCAGTTTTCCATGATAATTTTCTGAAAGATATTGTCCAGACTCTTTTTTTAAATCATGCTTTTCAGGTAGATCAATAATTTGTAAATTATCCTATCTGGATCTATTTCCAGGTCAATTATTTTTTTTCCTAAGAGGTACTTTATATTTTCTTCTTTTTTTTTTAGCCTTTTAGTTTTGATTGATGAAATCTTGGCATCTCATAGACTCATTAGTTTCCATTTGTCCAATTCTAATCTTTAGGGTTTCAAATGAATTGTTTCATTTTCCAGTTGGCCAAATTTATTTTTAAAGGAGTTCTTTTCTTTTTCCATTTGATCATATTCTCTTTTAAAGGTATTGTTTTCTTCAGTCAATTTTTCATATGTCTCCTGCATAGCATTCAATTAGTTTTTTAATTTTTTTTAGGTTTTTGCAAGGCAAATGGGGTTAAGTGGCTTGTCCACGACCACACAGCTAGGTAATTATTAAGTGTCTGAGGCCAGATTTGAACTCAGGTAGTCCTGACTCCAGGGCCATTGCTCTATCCACTGTGTCACCTAGCCACCCCATTAGTTCTTTTTTCAATTTTATCTTCCCTTTGAAAAAAAGAAACTTTTTATAGTTAGTACTCTTTATGTTTTTTAAATAATTTTGATAGTTGAACTCTGCTCCTAGGATAGAGTATAGTGCCCAGCTTTTTGCCCAGGGAGCCAGCCTTTGCACTCAGGTACTCAAAATTTGTTGTCTGTGTAAGGGTAACCCAAATTGACTAGTCTGTTGCAACAAGTTGGGACCCACAGAGCTGGCTTGCTGTATTGCTGGCCTATTGAGCCAAGATCAGTGCTTCAACTTGGAGGAGAGCCTGTAGCTAGCTTCCCAGCTCTCTTACCTATACTAGGCTGCACTTCCCTTTACCTATGGATCTTTTCTGCAATTCCTCCAAGATATTTTGAGTTGTAAGATTGGTTCACTCTGATATTTTGGTGATTCTGTCATTTGAAGGTCTGTTTAGAGGTTTCATTTAAAGTTATTTTGAGAAAAGCTCTGGGAATTTCCTAGCTTCACCTGACTCTGCCCAGAATCTCCCAAAGCATAAATACTTTGGAGTATATTAAAATCATCCTCTGGGCAAGTCTGGATTATGGAAATTGGAGATATTAAAGTGAACAACATGATTACATATATATATAGGCAAACATATATATACATATATATATATATATATATATATATATGTACATATACATATATATATACA
Organism: Macrotis lagotis; assembly: GCF_037893015.1. Lineage (NCBI taxonomy): Eukaryota > Metazoa > Chordata > Mammalia > Peramelemorphia > Peramelidae > Macrotis > Macrotis lagotis. Next base: position 345,034,906 of record NC_133666.1, read on the forward strand.
TATATAACCCATAGACTGTGGAAGATAATATCTTGTATCAAAAGGAAGCTAAGCCTAGTAAGGAGGAGGAATCTGTGCTAGAAGTTGGACATTTCTAAAGGAAAAGTGCATCTTTCTATATACTAATATTAGGACAGCATTCCCATTTATTTGTTACATACTAAATGTACAAATTTACAAAAATTGCAGATATAATTCCATGTGCCTTGTTTATATAAAATATATAGAAAATTGATATTGGTGCAGTTAGGTGGTGCAGTGGATAGAGCACCAGCCCTGGAATCAGGAGGACCTAAGTTCAAATCCTGCCTCATATATTTAATAATTACCTAGCTGTGTAACCTTGTGCAAGTCACTTAACCTCATTGCCTTGCACAAAAAAAGAAAGAAAAGAAATGAGAGTTATAGAACACTATTCTCCTATTAGAAAACAGGAGGGATGGGATTTCAGAGAAGCCTGGAAAGACAAAAGACTTGCATGAACTGATGCTGAACGAGATGAGCAAATATACCACAATAGCAACATGGGATTGATGATCAACCTTAATGGACTTGCTCATTCCATCAGTGCAACAATCAGGGAAATTTTTAGGGTATCTTCAATAGAGAATACCATCTGTACCCAGAGAAAGAACTGTGGAGTTTAAACAAAGACCAAAGACTATTTACCTTCATTTTTTTAAAAGGTTGTCTTATGTACTTCATAATTTTGCTATCTCTTATATTTTAGTTTTTCCTCAAGGATATGATTTTTCTCTCAACACATTCAATTTTGATCAATGTATAGCATGGAAACAATGCAAAGAATATCAGACTGCTTTCTGTGGGGGGGTGAGGGGAGAGAAGGGAGGATGGGGGAAAAGTTGTAAAATTCAAGACATTACAAAAATTATAGGTAGAAACTACTTTTGTGTACAATTGAAATGAAATATTTATTAAAAATTTGAATTTCTTTTTTCAATTACATATAAAGGTAGTTTTTAACATTCATTTTTGTAGTTTTCTCCATTCCCCACTTCCTTCCCCCCCAAGGATAGCAAGTAATCTGAAATAGGTTATACATATATGATCATGTAAAGTATATTTCTGTATTAATGATGCTGTAAAAGAAATATCAGAATAAAGAGAGAGAGAGGAAGAGGGAACCACAAGAAGGATAAAGCAAAAAATTATTTATTTGGGGGGTTTCTTTTTTTTGTTTTTTTCAAGGTAGTGAGGTTAAGTGACTTGTCTAAGGTCACATAGCTAGGTGATTATTTTCTGATGTCAAATTTTAACTCAAGTCTTCCTGACTCCAAGGCTGGTGGTCTAACCACTCTGCCACATAGCTGCCACCCCACCGCCCAATTTAAAGATGAAAATAGTATGCTTTGATCTTTATTCAGATTCCACAATTCTTCTCTGAATGTGGATGCCATTTCCCATCACAAGTCTTTTAGAAGTGTCTTTGAATAATAAAATAATAATAATAAAGTACTGAGAAAATCTAAGTCTATCATGATTGAACATCTCATAGTGTTGCTGTTAAAGTGTAAAAATGATCTCTTGATTCTGCTCACTTCAGTCAGCATCAGTTCATATAAGTTTTTCCAGGTTTTTTTTTCTTGAAATCTGTCTGTTTATCATTTCTTATGAGCAATAACATTCCATTAATTCATATACCACATCCTGGTTAATCATTCCACAACAAATGGGCATCCCTTCAATTTTCAATTCTTTGCCACTACAAAAGGAGTTGCTATGAATATTTTTGAACATTTTGGACTTTCCCCCGCCTTTTTTTTATCCATTTTTACTCTACTTTTGCTTTTCCATATGTCCTTGGAATTAGCAGGATAAAATTAGACTCAAAACGAAATAACATTTAAAAAATAAATTAGTTTGAAATTTTTGGAATTTGATATTGCTATTTCATTAGTATTAGCATATGCTTTTACTTATCTTCTTAGAATCACAAATCCCTCCACAATATTCACATAATAATCATAATAATAGCATTTTATGCAACACCGTACGAGCATTATATAATTTTATCTCCACAATAACCTTAGAAAAATTGGAAATTCTTCTCTGCACAATGTAAAGGAAAGTACATTTTTGTGTCAAGCAGTAAAGAGATAGTATGCAACCAATTTATTCAAAAATTAATAGATTTTTTTTCTGAAATTAAGTAAAACTTTTCTGGTATTCTTTGAAATCTGAAATTAAAATAGGCTTTACTTGTTAGTTGATTACAACAAAAATATTTTACTTCTCATAACTTAAAAAAATTCATATTTTCTATCCCTCATATAACTCTTCTTATATGACATTATTTTGCTGGGATAATATGCAAAATACTTAGCAATTACATAATTGTACAGATTCCTTCTAATTCCCTCTAGCTATAAAATGAAGGGATGGAAAAGGGACTAACCTTTTATATACCATGTGCAAGGGAATGTAGTAGTTGCTTTACAAATATTATCTTATTTGATCCTCACAACTCTGAGAGGTAGGTGCTATCATTATCCTCATTTTGCAGTTAAGGAAGGGGCAAGCAGAGATTACATTACTTCCTCAGTCACACAGTTAGTATTTGAAGTCAGCTTTGAATTCAGGTTCAAATTTCTATCCATTGTACCACCAGCTGCCCCTTTAAAAAAAAAAAACCACAAAACAAACAAGAAAAAAGTTAAGGAGGTGAATAGAATTTTGGAAAAGTTAGTTATGATAGATTTCTGAAGAAAGCTAAATGGGAATAGAAAGGAATATACCTTTTTTTCTTTGCGGTTTACACACATGTACATGTCACATGAATTATTATGCCATAAAAAACTCATAATCAAATTCTGAAAGGCAAAAATATTAGATGCAACTTTTCAGATCATGATGCAATAAAACTTACATGTAATAAAGGGCCATGTAGAAACAGATTAAAAATTAATTGTAAACTAGAGGATGAGTGGGTCTAACAATAAATCTTAAAAGCAATCAATAATTTCATCAAAGAGAATAACAATAATGAGACAACATCCCAAAGTTAATGGGATGTAGCCAAAACAACACTTAGGGGAAATTAGAGAAAGCCAAACCAATGTATTAAACATGCAAAAAGCTAAAAAGTTATAAAAAAGAACAAATTAAAAATCATCAATTAAATACCAAATCAGAAATATTGAAAATCATAAAGAGATTAATAAAATTAGAAGCAAGGAAATAATTGAACTTATAAATAAAAGAACTAAGAACTGGTTTTATGAAAATAAAAACAATAAGATAGATAAACCTTTGGTTACTTTGATTAGAAAAAAAGAAGTAGAAAAAAGAAAGTAGAAAAAGGAGTGGGAAACAATATCTTCTGGTCCTCACCCCATCTATTTAATTATTTCCTTAATTATTCTCCCTATCATTTCATTTCAAAGTCTCACAAAATTATAAAATTATCAAATGTGTAGGATCAGGGAAGAGTGAGTGAGAGAGAGAGAGAGAGAGTGTGTGTGTGTGTGTGTGTGTGTAGTATATACATGTTTGAGGCTATAACTGATTAAATTAGTTGGAGCTAGTCAATGAAATAACTGGAATGTCAGGTTGAGCAAGTAAAACTCTACTAATTTTTATTGTTCTTTTCATGGCCTCCAGACTATTTTCCATATGAATTTCACTACAGTACCAATCCCACTTGTTTCTGTTCCCCCTTGTAATCAGTATGCAGTTATACCTTTGATGGATTCTGGGCCATCTTTCCCTGTATATTTGAATCTTTTATTCTCTTCTCCACTAATCAAATAAGACAGGCCAAACCCAATCCTAGCTTAGTTATGATTATAACAAAGTCACAGAGGCAGAGAAACCCAGAGTAGGACAGAGAGAAATCTCCTATTACTAGATAGTCAAGTACACAGAGGAGAATAGTATGACCTAGAATGGGGCTGGAACAACCAATCATTCTACTAATTTCTCCAATTGACTTTTTTAAATTACCTTTGACAGAATGGTAAACCTTTCATGGAGCAAAAGACTTCTACTATTATTAAGTGTAAAGGAGATACAGGAAAATGTCTCTAATTGACCCTCAGTGACTGAAGCTACCTCTTAAAGGACTGGTTGACTGAAGTTCAGTAAGATGAACTCCTTAAAGGAATGCCTCTCACTGAAAGTTTACAAGAATGAACTGAGAAATGACCCACTTCTCCCCTTTATTACTCTTTCTTTCCACAAGCTTTCTCCCTCCCTTTTACTTAAAGAACAGAGTGCAACAAGGTAAGGATAACAGAACAGAAAAGATTTATCCCCCTTCCTTCCACTCTTAGGAAGCAAAAATGATGAAATGCAGAGGGCTAGCAAATGATGAGTAATGTATGCTTGCACAGATAAAATTAAGACTAGAGTTCTTAAAATTTTAGTTGTTAGCTATTTTTTCTTCACAAATCAGAAACTAATGATATGGAGAAAGAAGAGATGTTTCCAGCCTTCTTAAGTAATACTGATTTAATAGGCTTTTGCATTTGAAAAGTTCTGATTTTAAGAATTGGGGACTGCCTTCCAGTAGGAGTAAGATTGCCTTAATAGCACATCTCTCAGAGGAGAACAAAACCACCAACAACAGCAAATCAAACCATAAAGAATCAGGAGATCTGGGCCTTGTCAATACTCCATATTGCTGTTAGTAGTTCAAATACATAGAATAGGTTCAAAGTAATTGGGGGTGGGGAGGAAAGAGGGAAGAATTATTTATTTATCATTCCCACAAAATGTCTGTACTTTCCAAATGAATGAGTCCAATAAACTGTTTAAATGATTCATATTTATTGTTTTTGTTCATGTGGATATGAGTTTTAAGTATTTTCTTTGGAGGTAGAAAATAAAAAACTGTCCCATATCTGATATCTGTTTTGCATATTAACTTTGCAGAAGAGAAAATTTTTATTCAAGTATAAGGAAATCCTAGCAATAAACCATACTTAAACTTTGGTTTCTACTCCCCACTAAGACTATTTTTCTTAATTTCCAATTGCATTGGTAGGGCAAGATTCCCAAAAGGCAGGTGCTGCCTCAAAGTACTAAGGGTAATCCTGAAGTGTTGATATTTTTAACACTGTTTTGTATGAGCATTCATCTACTGTGCTCTCTGCCTTATCCAAGATCTCAGAGTTTTAGATATGTCATTTGGACAGGTAATTCACTATTTTCTGCTTTACTCATTTAAAGAGATTTGTATCTAATTAAGAAATCACAAGAATGAACCACTTAGATTTAAAACTTTGCCATGACTTTACACTAAATATAGTTATTGTTGTTCAGTTTTTTTAGTCATATCTGATGTTTCATGACTCCTTTTTTTCTAAGCAGAGATACTAGAGAGGTTTGCCATTTCCTTCTCTATCTTATTTTACAAATGAGAAAACTGAGGCATGCAGGTTAAATGACCTGTCCAAGGTCACACAACTAGTAAGTATCTGAGACTGAATTTGACTCTAAGTCTAGTGCTCTAATACACTAGCTTTCTTCCTTATATTAATATATTCTTAAACTGGGGTTGAAGTATAGAATCATCCTCCCATCTTATATTTGTTTTCAGATGTTTCATTTTAGTTTTGCTCCAGGAAAGGTGCAAAGTCAAAAATAAAAAGACAATCAATCGCCCAGAGTCCAGAGTCCCAGGGTGGCAAGTTAGATCCTCAGTCAAATCAACAAGTTCTTAGTGAAAGTTTACTAAGTGTCAGATACTATACTAAATTCTGGGGATACAAATATAAGAAAAATGAGAGGCACAGTCCCTTCCTTCAAGAAGCTTACATTCTAACTAGGAAAAATAAGCTACCAAAGGAAGCTTAAAAATAGACTTATTGACCTGGAGGAATGGGGAAAAATAAATTTGGAGAAAGTTAATTGACATTTATAAAGTGCCTGTCATGTATCAAGTACTGTGATAAGTGCTTGGAATATTAAAAAAAAAGTAAGAAGAAAGCCTAGAGAGGAATACATGAATAAACATAGTTGAGTGTTTTCCTTAAAATGAAGACTCCTAGAAGAACTATCAACCAGAGGAAGAGACACAGAGATCTTTGAAGGTGAGAAGTCTTATGTGACCTGGTGGAGAAAAGAGAGAATATACCCAACATAACTGAGGCCTTTTCTCTTACCCTTTAAAAATTCCTAGTATGTACTACTCCAGTAGACCAGTTTCTATTTCTTTGATATTTCTAAACAAATTTTCTTTGTTAAAATACATTTTATTGATGCCTTACCTTTACTTCACATTCATTTCTACACAATTCTAGCAAATTGAACTCTCTCTTTTGACATAGCAAACTAATGCAGCAAAAAGCTTCTGATTTAGAAGCCTTTAACTGACATGTCATATAACATTCTATTTGACTTCTACCTCTAGTCTAAGGAGGAGGCATTATCTCTTCTCTAAGAAATTCTCTGATTTTTCATTCCACTTTCTTTTATGACCTTTCTAGTTACAATGTTTATTTGCTGTTATTCTTTTGTTCTGCTTATTTTGCTTTGTGTAATTTCATATAAATCCACATTTCTCTGAATTTTATATATTTTTTTATTTCTTAAAACTCAATAATATTCCACCACAGTCATTTATCATAGTTTTTAGCCATTTCCTAAATTGATGAACACTCACTTTATTTCAAAACTTTTGCTTCAAAAAAAGTACTGCTATAAATATTTTGATATATTTTGAACCATTCTATATTTGATTTCCATAAAATAGTAGAATGGAGTATCTGGTCATTTTTCTTGCATAAGTCCAAATCCAACTCTATAATGACTGGACTCACAGATTTACCAACTGTGATCCAGTATGAATATCTTTCCACTATTAGGATTACTATTTTCTCTTTATCATTCTTTTTTTACTTTTTTTTTTGTTTTGGCTGAGCTATCTCTTCTTTTAGTCACTCATGCTCTTAATAATATCATTTTAATTTTCAGTCTGTTAGTAATGTGCCATAGCTTCCTTCTATCTCCATTCCACCTTCCTTTGGGTTACCTGAACTTTTTGTTCTTTCCAAGCCCATATCTTACAGTCATGACATCACCAGGGGAATGCTAATGCTAAAGAGATAAGTTTCTATAGCTGTGAGCAATTCACAACTATTGTGTTACTTTCACAAGCATAAGCTACACAAAATCTTCTAAATATTCAATTACTGGTCCAAATTCCCATCATTTTGCATCATCTGTCTAAAACATACATATAACTAAATTAAATTTATATCTTGATGAATTAATTACATTTAAAAGTATGAAAAAACTGTGTGAGCTTTTTATTCTTTTTTCTTTCTAAGTATGTATATTATTTCAACAAACTCTTTTTCATTGATATGGATTTCACTGACAAGGCTTTGTTTTGTTTCAGGGCTTGACACAAAAAAAGGTAACTCTTCTTTTTGATTTCTATGCAGGTTATTTTCCATGACAACAGTCAGAGAACCTTGGTGAGAGACAGTCTAGGTCACAAGCTTGGTTTCTTATTTGGATATCCAAGATGAGGATGAGGCATGAGGAAAAAAAAATCTCTTGGGAAACAGATCTTACTTGTTTTTTTAATTTTTCATCCCAGATGTCCCAGCCAAGAGTCCAGCACAGAGAAAGAAAGTGGTAGGATGGGTCTCAAACATAATCTAGTCTTACAAATCATAGAACTAATAATAGGCTTTGTCAATATCAAAGAGATGGAACAAATGACTGCTATTAATTGATTTTTTTTTAGCTGATATGGTGGGCCAGGGCTACCCAGAAAATTCACTGCAGGAGAGGAAGGATTCTGTATCCATTTATAAGATGTTTAGTAGAAATTGGGCCAAAGGCCTTCGAGCTTTGCCTTAAAAAATCCCCATAATCAAAGTAGCTTCAGGATGAAAGTAATGAATCTCAGAAGGGAAAGAAGGCTACTGTTCTCTCTAATTAAGACTAAGATGTTCCACAGGTAACAGAGATAAATCTGGAACTGTATGGCAGTACCAGATTGTAGAAGACTTTGAATGTCAGGCAAAGAAGCTTGAACTTTGCTTACAATTTGATAAACAATAGGGAGCCTTTGAAGAATTTAGGGAAGAGGGGTGTTAATGTCATTAAATAATTTAAATATTAGTCTGTCAGCATTATGAAGCAGGTTGGAAGCAGGTAGAAGAGAGAAACAGGAAGATTGTTAGGAGACTGTTGTAATATAGTCTAGGGATAATGAAAAACCTTTTTAGAAAGGGAGGGGTGGGCATAAATATGAGGGCATAAGATAGGTGTTATGAGGGGTGAAATCCACATGACTGGATAAATTAGTGAATACAAGACCTGAGGCAGAAGGAATAATAATCAGAAATACAAAAAGCTTTCAAAAAATGGAAAATGGAGTCAATGGTGGTTTATATATGATAGCCTGAGGGCCATGGATCAAACATTAGGAGGAAAACCCTACTACTATACTAAAAATTCCATGAAGGCAGGGTGCATTGTATCTAAATTTTGTATTTCCTCAAGGTCAAGTAAAGCACCCAGCACACTGTGGATATTTCATCAATTGATCAATAAATAGCTTATTATTGCAAAAAAAAAAAAAAAAACCCAAAAAGTGCTCCCTATCATTTAGAGGAAAATAGTATTTAGATCTTTAACAAACCTTTGACATCATCTAGGCCACCCCTCTCATTATGAAAACAATGAGATGCAGGAATGTTAAGTGAGCAGCCCAGTTACATATGAAAGAGTCAAGCTAACCAACTTAACATTCTTTGATTCCAAATCCAGTACTCTTTTCACTACAAGTCAACAATAAAAAGCATGTACTAAATATCTAAATGTTGGGGACTCAATAAAAGACAAAAGGACTTCCTGCCTTCAAAAAGCTCACTTAAAGTTAGTCAAAAAGCAAACAGCTAAATTTTAGCCCCTAAACCAAATTTTCAGAAAGGACCCTAATAGTTCTAATTAGCAGATACTCTTTCTAAGGATTCTTAGCTAAATCAAAATTTAAATGTATGAACAGTTTGTTCTTTGTCTGATGGTAAGAGGATATATTGTGGTTATATAATCACTCATTCATTTAAGAGCTATCTATTGAATGTTTCTATGATTATAAATTTGTAACAACCTCGAATTTACTTTAGAGTCATAAATCCTACTGTTTTTAACTGTTGATTATATATATATCTATTTATAAAATATAAAAAGTTATGTATGTGTATATTTGTAAATATGCATGCACATGCATAGAAAACTATATATGTACACACGTGAATATATGTGTGCATGCATGTATGCATATAAGTATATGTATTGATGTTTGTCCTTCCTTTTCAAAGAGGACAGATGATATCATGATGTTAGGGTGTTGGTAATGTCGACTTTCAAGGAAATTGGATTTAAGTGAGGTTTAGTTATTCAAAGTCATCAGTCTCACTCTCTTCCAGAATCATCAAAGTCCAACGGTAAGACAAAACTCAAGACAACTGGTGATAATATAGGATGCAGTGGATGACCTTGCCATCTTCCATGTCTGACCAAATTCTAAGCACTCCATAGCATCTGTTTTGGCCATCTTCATGGTCATTGGGAAAAAAATGTTCTCCTCTACCCATTCCCCAGGGAAATTCTTCACATCCTTGGAGTAAACATCTTCATAACTCACCTATTGGTTTGTGGCCCATCAGTTACCCTCAACTTGGTTTAGTTTCTCTGTAAGACATATGCTTAGAGAACCAGAGAGAGTTGGGTGATAGGTAGACACCAAAGATAGACTAATTACGACTAATACTGAAAAGGGCTCTGTAAGACCTCACACAGTGATGTGAGTCCTCTCTGAAGCCCTCATGCCATATAATGTATATGTGTGTATACATATATATATATATATATATATATATATATATATATACATATATATATGTGTGTATGTGTATATACACACATACACACACACACCTATTATAAATATAGGTGTATGTGCAAGTGTGTGTAGGGTTTTTGTCAATACACATATATTTGCATATATACATGCTTGCCAAGTATGTGTGTATACACCCCTTGCCTGAAATACTTACTAGATTGGGACCCCTATAGAAGTTTGTTTCATTATCATGGAAATGAAGGGGTTAAATATGAGGGTCTCTAAGGTCCCTTCTAATGCTCAATCTGTGATCCTATAATCTTGAATAAAACAGTTTTTTCCTCAAATTAAAGTATTTTTCTTATTGTATATATAAATCCATTCATTCTTCAAGGAAAACTTATTTTGTTTACTGGTCTTGGGTAGCTAGATATTTTTTTCAATATAAACACACACACACACACATACACACAAACATTCACTCATTCACACTGACTCACACACTTACCTTAATTTGTAGGAGGAGGCCTATGACTGCAAAGAGCTCTGTTAACTAGCCCCAGGACCTCTTCAGTCTTTGAAGTAGATAGAACATCTAATGAAAGGGCTCTGACTTGAAGGTCCAGGTGTAATGAAGGTACTGTTTCTGATCAGATGTGAGGGGTTTTTTTTCCTTCCTCTCAGAAAATATTCTTCCAGAACATTATGTTTCCCAAGCAGATTTATACCAAATGTGAAGGTCGTATTGCAAGGACTGAGTCATTTGTTTGTAATTCCTTAATAAAATCAATGACTGCATATGTATTCCCATAGAGAATTAATATTACTAAGTTCTACCTCTAATTATTATCTTCTTAAATAACAAAGAAGATACAGTTTATGTTTCAAATTAGAAATCATACTTCCCAAGGGGTTCCATACTAATATCGTCACCAACTAAATTAGCAGCACATTGTTTCACAGTATTATACATGTCCAGTTTAGAAAAAAATTCCTTTTATTGCTTCCATTGGCTAAAAATAAGTAACTTTGATTCAAACATTAAACTATAAATGGGAAAAATGCTTAAATATAATCAATAACAATAAATTAGTATCTAGTGGTTTTCTACAAAGAAATGCATCATTATCATTGTAGAAATTTAATATTTTGATTGCCAAATCTTTGCCTATCATGCATCTAATTGATGTATATCTCTTTTTTACCAGAATAATTTTGAGTTGACAGGGAAGAATTAGGATTTGTCACTTGGAAACCACACAAGTAGACACTAACGATTATATGTTGTTGTTTGTTCTTTGTTCTTGAAGAGCACCATGACATCAGGGATGTGATGCGGTGACATGCAAGTGAATTGGATTTAAGTGAGAGAAAGCTGTGCAAAAATCACCAGCTTCACTTTCTCCTTGGGAGACTTTTGAGTTCAGTGATTAGGGTGACTGGAGCTAACCCTGGAGGCAATGGGAGAGCTTGAGTTTATTAAGCTAGGGTCCTTAACAGCTCAGTTTGGCTGAGGCAGGGCCCATTTAGTGATTAAGGTTTAGGTAAGAAAGAAATGAAGCATATAATGGCCTCTTCAGCCTATTAAAAAAAATCAGTGTAGAAGGGGAAGACCTTCAGGATTTCTAGTCAATACAGAAACATTCACTCTTAGGCAAACAGAACCCAAGTAGCACTTGGCCTGGGACCTATTTTATTGGTTAATGGATGAAAGCCAGAGGGATTTGAGTTTTGTAAACCCCAATATTTCTTACCACATTTCAGAAATCAAAATTTAGATTCCTTTGGGCAGAGCAATTGAAGGTAAAGATATGATACCCTAATAGGAAAGAAAGGAGAGAGAGGATAAGAGAAGAGAGAAGAGGAAAGGAGAGGGGTGGTGAGGGGAGGGGAGGGGAGAGGAGAGAAGCAGTGTCATTGTTCAGTCTTTCGGGGTCTTCTTTTGTCATTCTCTAAGACAAAGTTATGAAGTCTAAGTTACCCTTCAACTCTGATTTCTGTGGTGAGTATTGAAAGCTTGGCAACAACTGAACATAAAATAGTAGTTTACTTTTCTTTCTTCTCTTGTTTCTTTTAACTCATCCCTGTCCAGTTCCTTCTCTTCTCCACTATCCCTCAAAGTCTGTGCAAGTTCAAGGTTGTTTCTTCTACATCTCTTTTTGTTCATTCTCATCTTCTTCAATCCATTTTACTTTTGGTTTCAATCTTTCCCAACATTAGAGTCTTTTCCAATGAATCTCATCTTTTCATTAGATCTCCAAAATATATAAACTTCAGGTTCAATATGACCCTCTAGTGAATAACCTGAATTAATTTATATAAATATTGACTAATTTTAATACTTTCCTGTTTAAGGGACTTTCAAAAGTTTTCTCCACTTTAAGAGTATTGATTTGGCATGACTCAGCTTCCTTTATAGTCCAGCTCTCACAGTCATTCATTGCTACTGGACAAACTGTAGCTTTGATTAGATGGACCGTCTCTGCTTTTAAATTTGCTGTCCAGATTTGCCATGGCTTTCCTTCCAAGAAGTATCTTTTAATTTTATAGCTGCAGTCATTAACTGCAGTTATCTTTGAACCCAAGAATATAAAATCTGATACCGCTTCCATTTCTTCTCCCATATGCTAGGAAGTGAGGGGTCCAGTTGCCAAGATCTTAGGTTTCTTTATTTTTTTTAATGTCAAGCTTCCAGCCAAATTTTACATTCTTCTCTTTCACCCTCATCAAATGGCTTCTTAATTCTTCGCTTTCTGCCATCTGAGTGATATTGTCTGTATATCTGAAATTGTCAATATTTCTCTTGGCAAGCTTAATTATAGCTTTTGATTCATCTGGCCTGGCATTTTGCATGATGTACTCTGCACAAGTTAAATAAATAAGGTGATAATTTGCAGCCTGTTGAACTCCTTTTTCAACATTAATAAGTTGTTCTATGTTCAGTTCTAACTATTACTCTTTTTTTGCAAGCCGATGAGGTTAAGTGACTTGCCTAAAGTCACACAGCTAGGCAATTAAGTGTCTGAGGCCGGAATTGAATTCAAGTACTCCTGACTCCAGGGCCAGTGCTCTATCCACTGCGCTACCTAGCTGCCCCTCTAACTATTACTTCTTGACCTGCATATGAGTTCCTCAGGAAATCAGTGAGATGATCTGGTTTTCCCTTGTTTTTGAAGACTTACTACATTTTATTGTCATCCCCATAGTCAATGATTGTAATGTAGTTAGTGAAGTAGAAGTAGATGTTTTTTCCTTTGCTTTCTCTCTCTATTTAAGCAGTACAAATAGCTGAGGAAAGAAGGAAAGCAAAAGAAAGGCAAAAGAAAATATGTATTCAATAAAGTGCATAATTCTAAAAAATACCAAGAATAGTGGTACTGTCAATAAAAATGGGAAAACTTCAGGAGGAATGAATCTGAGCAAAATGTGGAGTTCTCTTTTGAAAAGACAGCATGACATCATGGATAGATAACTCATCTCAGAACCAGGAAAACTTGAATTCAAATCCAGTTTTTGTTTCATTTGATCCTTGTTCCATTAATTCATGACTTCTCATATAACTCTCAAGAACTGTAAGTTGCAAAGAATGTGCCATCTTGCATTGGTAAAGAGAGTTTCCTCTTTCAGGAATAACCTACTGCAAAGAAATCTAAGGTCCAATTTCTATCCTATGATCCTACAATGAGTTTGAAAAGCATATATAATATCTAGGTGAATATGTACCTTAGGCAGTTGTCAACATAGGACTAGACTTGGGAGAAGAGAATCATCATTTTATTAGCAAAGGAATGTTACAAATGGATCATAGATCATTTTTTTTTGTTCTGTCATTTTTAGTTGTGTTTGACTCTTCATGATACCATTTGAGGTTTTCTTGGCAAAAACCCTGGAGTGGCTTGCTATTTCTTTCTACAATTCATCTTACAGATGAGAAAAATGAGGCAAACAGGGTTAAGTAATAAGTTCATATTAGAACTCAGGACTTCCTGACTCTAGACCCAGAGTCACCTAACTGCATAGATCAATGCATTCACTTCCATAAAAGGTCTTTCAAATGCTTTCAAAATAGCTTACTTTTTTGCCTTGAAAATTAGGAAATTTATAATGATTTTTTGTAGTAGTAAAAAAAGACTAGAAATAAAACATTAGTCTTTGACTATTCAAGTTCTGAAACCTCGATGTAATAGAATATTACTGTTCAATAAGAAATGATGGATATAACAAATATAGATCTATATGATCTGTTGCCAAGTGAAGTAAGCAGAATGAGGAAAACAATACACATAATGACCACAACAATGTAAGCAGAAAGAACAACAAAGCAATTGAAACTGAATATTGAAATTATAATGATTCAATTTAATGTTCATTGTTTGTCTCTCTGTCTCTGTCTCTGTCTCAATCTGTTCTGTCTGTCTATCTGCTTGTCTATCTCTCTCATCTTTCTATCTATCTCTCCTTTGAAGAAATGAAGAAGATATGCTAAGAAATGTAGGTGATGTAAAAACAAAAATAAATTATTTGAAAAAAGAAAGAAGAATTACATTTACTTTTTGTGGAATTGGATGTTTCCTTTCTTAGAATCTGAGATTGCTTGTAGAAAGCAATTAGCCCCTTTTTCTTGGTCAGTCATAATAACTTGTCTCTACTCAGTTTCTTTTTGTTCAGTGTGTCTGTCTGCCTTCCTTGGCACAATACCATGAGGCTCTAAGTGCTCAATAAATATTATTTGATGATGAACAAGCCTGTAATTTTCAGATGCTCCCTTTTCTCTCCTGATGATTCATAAGCTCCTATTAAGGGCAAAAAAGCTGAGAAGTTAGTAGTAGAGGAATCTGCCTATAGAGGAGTGGCTAATGGGGTTAAGTTTGAATGTCTAGAGAAATAAAGGTGAAGGCAAAAAATTATATATACTTTCTTATAGAATTAAGGGAGTTAATGGTAATTTTTTGTAGATATATATATACACATATACACATTTGTTTCATTTTATAATGAGTTTTTTATCTCTATATTCTTAAAATAGTTATTATTCATCAATGTATATTGCTGAAGGTGACCTATAAAAGTGTTTTTCCCTCAAATAAGTGAAAATGTCTAAATAAAGATTAGCTATAAGTCTGGAGTGAATATGCAAGTCAAAGAAAGTTTAAATCAATGTATATATATATATATATATATACATATACATGCATACATTTGTGTATT
Source organism: Macrotis lagotis (assembly GCF_037893015.1). Taxonomy (NCBI): domain Eukaryota; kingdom Metazoa; phylum Chordata; class Mammalia; order Peramelemorphia; family Peramelidae; genus Macrotis; species Macrotis lagotis. Next base: position 345,049,940 of record NC_133666.1, read on the forward strand.
ATTTCTTTCTGTATACATGTATGCATGTGTGGACCAGAATCAGCCTCTACCTTGTGGGTTAGTCAAGGATAGAAAATTAACCACTCCCCCTAAATAATTTTATCTTAGAATTCTTTGAAAGAAATGGAGCCAGAATGAGAAAGGTGACACTTCTAAATTCTGCCATACATTACTTTGTGTAGGTCTGTATGAAACATTTTAAGAAGGGTATTGACAAGTTGTACTTTGAGTAAGACACAGAGAGAGAGAGAGAGAGAGAGAGAGAGAGAGAGAGATAAAGAGAGGAGGAGGAGGAAAAGAAGAAAGGAGAATGAGAAGGAGGAGGAGGGGAAAGAGGAGCAGGAGGTGGAGGGGGAAAGAGAAGAAGAGGAGGAGGAGTAATGAGAGGAGAGGGGAAGGACACAGAGACAGACTAACAAAGAGAAATCTTGGTATGCCTTTGAAGTTCTCAGATGTTCTCCCCTTGGATCCAGAGTAAAGGAGATCTGAATTAAAATACAAATACAATCTCAGACACTTATTAGTTTTGAAACCCTAAGTAAGTTGTTTGATCTATCCTTGTCTCAAATTCCTAAACTATAAGAGGGAGATTATAATATCATCAACCTCACAGACTTGTTGTGAGGAGGAAATAAGATGATATTTTAAAAATATGTAACAGTACCTGGTAATTAGTAGGTGTCATATAAAATTCCCTATTCTTCCTTCTTACCACAGAAGCATAGATTTGGACTGGAAGCAATACTGAGAGTTTGGCTGTAACTCTCTTATTTTATGGATAAGAAAACATACCAGGAGAGGTGAGGCAATTTGCCCAAGTCACAAGATAATTGATCCAAATTGAGATTTGTACTTGTCCCCTCTGATTCTAGAATCACCGGTCCTCACATTGTATTGTACTATTCCCTTAAATTCCACTTGCAGATCTAAGTTCTAAACTATTCCTATTGAAAAGTTGCACTTTTTGATGAGTTGTTTTCCTCTTCAAGTTAGTTAATTTACTTTTTGATGAGTTTTCCAGGTAGTCAAATCCTTTTCTAGTTGGACACTTTTACTTTTTGATGAGTAACATTACTTTTCCAGATTGACCAGATTTTACTTTTAAAATTGACTTCAGTTAATTTTTCCTAATTTTCCAGCATGACTCATTTCTTTTCTTTTTTTTAATTGTTTCTGAACTGCTTATTTTTGTTGAAAGATTCTATTTTATACTTCCATGCAAAGATTCATCCATTTGCAAGTTTATGACTTCCACATTTGTCAACCACCCTCTCTTCCTGTGCCCCTTCCCCATGGCGGTAAAAAATCTGGTAAAAGTTGAAATGTAAAATTATATTGAACATATTCCATATTGGTCATTTGTGGAAGAGGAATTCGAAGTAAGAGGAAAGAAAAAAGCATGGGAAAAAAGGAAAAACATAAAAGAAGTTTTTTTTTAAAGTGAACATACTTTGCTCTGCAATCAGACTCCCTAGTTTTTTTCTCCTCTGCACATGGATGGCATTGTCCATAGCAGTTCTCTCATGATTGTCCTTGATCTCTAGTTGATCAATTTTACTTTTTGATAAGTTATATTCTTTTTCTAGTTTATCATTTTTAATTTTAAGAGTTGATTTCTTCAGTCAATTTTTCATAATTCTTCTCCATAGTTCTCATTTTTTTCTCCATTTTTTCTTTCTCTCTTCTTTGGGTTTTAAAAGCCTTTTGGGGACTGATACAAAAGATCTTTTTTGGAATTGAGACTAAATCATAATCCTTTGAGGCTACACATGTAGGCATTTTGCCACTGCTTTCCTTTTCTGAGATGGCATTTTAAATTATTCCTATCAGGATAGTGTCTATTTATGCACATTCTTTTTTGGGGTTTTGGTGCATTTTGATAAGTTGAACTCTGCTCCTGGGGTATAGCTTCAAGCTTTTTTTTTTTGCACTAGGGTCAGGATTGGGTCCCTGACTTCACTGCTTGCCTAGGCTATTTTCAGTTGCAGGATAGTCCAATACAGTCCTGTCTGCTGAACCAGTGTTTCTGGGTCTCAAACTTTGTCTTCCTAGCTGACCTGCTGTACTTTAGCTTGCTGAGCCTGAACATAATCTGTACTGTGACCATACTCCCCTTTTTCCCACATGAGTCAGACTTTTGCTAATGTTCTTCCATGATATCTTCAGTTGAGAAATTGTTTCACTCTTGCTTTTGTGGGATTTATAGCTTTAGGGTCCATTTAGAGGTTTCATTTAAAGTTGGTTGTGGGGCACCTAGGTGGTGCAGTGGATAGAGCACCGGCCCTGGAGTCAGGAGTAACTGAGTTCAAATCTGGCCTCAGACACTTAATAATTACCTAGCTGTGTGGCTTTGGGTAAGACACTTAAATCCATTGCCTTGCAAAAAAAAAAAAAGAAGAAGAAGCCTAAAAAAAAATTTAAAAAAATAATGTTGGTTGCCATTGAATCTTGGTTTATCTATCTATCTAGCAATCAATAAATGAACATTAGTTAAACATACACAAAATGCCAGATGTTATTCTCAGAACTGAAGCCACAAAGACAAAAAGTGAAATAGAATCTGTTCTCAAAAAGATTTCATTTTATTGAGGAAGACAAAATGTAATCACTTTTGCAAAATATATATATACATAATCAGGAAAGGCCAAAGTTCAGAAATGTTATTTGAATTGAGTTTTCAAGAAAAATGGGGATTTTAGAAATCTAACAGGTGAAAGTAAGGAGGGGATACACTATTCCAGTCTAGGGGCCTAGGAAAAAGTGTTTTGTGGAATTAATACAAATGAAGTATATATAACTAATACTAATCCCGTCTTAATTAAACTTTGTATATGTCCCAGTACCAGCTATTCTATTGTTGTTGAAATCTATTACTATTTTTGTTGTGCAGATATAGAATTTAGGAACAATAATATCTTGAAGCCTGCATTCTATATGAAACTCTAGAACGAGATAAAATGATTAAATCTAAGAAGGTTAAATGCAATAGATATAATTGTAAAGTTCTATATTTCAACTTTTAAAACTGCAACATTTACAAATGCTAGATAGGAAAGACTTGACTAGATAGCAATTCCTATGGAAAAGATCTGAGATTTTGGTGCAAAAGCTCAGTATGAATCAAGGTTATAATAGAGTGCATTGAAAGGAATAGGGGTCAGAACTTCTGTACTTTCCTATTCAGTACTATGTGAAGGTCTGAGTGGCACATTGACAAGATAGGCTTGTTTAGACTAAATATGTTTAACCAAACTATTGACTGAAAAAAAAGAGGAGTTGTACAGAGATAAAGATATAGAATAAATCACCAGTTCTTAGAAATTTCTAACTAGTGCAAAATAGTTGCCATAGATAAGAGTCCAGAAATCACTTCTACGGAAAAATGACTTGGACACAAAGAGCTCAAAGAATAAGAATAAGAAATGTTGACTTTGCAAGAAGATTGAAAACAATGCATAGGATAAAAAAAAACTGATTTCAATAGCCCTGGAGTATATAATTGTTCAGTATATATTCTGGGGCATATAGTTCTTAGTGTTTTCCTTCCTCTCTCAACAATCATTCTATACAGGATGCAAGTAATATCTCTTAACATATTTCATAATCCTAGTGGAGGTCCCTGCCTGGTCTCTTCCTACTCCTGCCTCACCATGGCAGTGACTTGGTATTAACCTTTCCTATTAGGTGGCAGACATTGATTTTACCAAATCACTTTAAAGAAAAGGAGATAAGTTGTAACTGAGGGAGGGAAGACATAAGTAGCAAGTTGCTGTAGTAGAACTGGATAGAGGAGAAAGAGCTCTCATAAATCAGAGAGAGGATAATCCAGTTGATGCTTGTTCTTTTCACTTAAAATTTATTCCTGCTGGACCCTGGGCAGAACCAAGTGTTTACACCTACCAGCAATGATGATGGAGGAAACACAGACAAATAATACAAAATTCAAAAGTTTGCATAGTAACATAGCTTGAATGAAGGAAAGGAAAAAGAAAGCAAAAATTTTCACAAAGCAGAAATAAATGAATAAAAATTCAATTAGCATCCAAACTATGAAGAGCATTTTACCATGGAAGAAAATGAACTACATATTAAGAATTATAAGTATATTGAAAGAACACAGAAATTAATAATATAATATTATTATAACAATAAATACCTGACTATTGTGTTGTTAGAAATAACATATGAAAATTATTCAAAACTTTTTTAGCATGAATAATAATTGATTGATTGATTAAATCTGCCTTACTTTGCAGTTTGGGGTATGATAAAAATTCCAAGGCATCTATACTGGTTAAATTTTACAGTTTCAATAACAAAAAACTTTTGTAAAAATCTAGGAAAAAATAATATATATAAGAAACTATAGGGCAGCTAGGTGGAGCAGTGGATAAAGCACCTGCCCTGGAGTCAGGAGTACCTGGGTTCAAATCCGGTATCAAACACTTAATAATTACCTAGCTGTGCGGCCTTGGGCAAGCCACTTAACCTCATTTGCCTTGCAAAAAAAAAAAAGAAACTATGAATTCAAATACTCCAAGATTTCTCCATAATCACAAAAAAAATAGGAAAAAAGAATCCTTGGATATTCCCCAAAGCAAAGTATCCTAAGGTCTAATTCAAAATACCACTTTCTGTAAAGTTATACCTAACCATTTATTTAAACAAATAAACCATTAGCTATATGGAACTCAATTGCCCAATTTCAATTAATTGGTTCATGAACATGAACTACTTTAGAAAGAACTCCCTATTTAGTGCAAATTTCTGGGGGGGGGGGAAGCAGTCTGCCAGAAATTGGCTTTAGACCAATATCTTAGGGCATGCTCCACAGTAAGCTCAAAATAGATATGAAAGAGAGGAAATCATTAAAACAAAATAAAACAACCTGAGATTAGATATTATTCACACTTAAATAGGATAGAATGAATAACAAAAGATAAAACAAAAAACCAATTCAATTAGGATTAAAAAAAAGGAAACTTTCAATTGTGGGAGTTGGAATCTTAGCAACTAACATGTAAATCACTTAAGGGATTAACACAAAAATTAAGATTAAGAGCAATTCTTCAAAGGATTGATGGTCATGAAATAATTTTGAACGAAAAATTACAAACCATTAACAAATACATGAATGATTGTTTTAAATCAGCATTAAAAAGAAATTTAATTAAATATCATTGAAGCTTAATTTTTTATTATTATTATTATTTTAGGTTTTTGCAAGGCAAATGGGGTTAAGTGGCTTGCCCAAGGCCGCACAGCTAGGTAATTATTAAGTGTCTGAGACTGGATTTGAACCGAGGTACTCCTGACTCCAAGGCTGGTGCTTTAGCCACTATGCCACCTAGCCACCCCAGATTAATTTATTATTGAGCAAAATTATAAAAGATGGCAATAATCAATGCTGGAAGGATTATGGCAAAACAGGCTTAGTAAAATACACTGCTGATAGGGCTATGAATTGATTCAATAATTCTGGGAAGTAATTTTTAATTTGTCAAAAACTAAAACTAAAATAAAATACAGTCATATTTAGAGATCCCACTACTGAGCATTTGACCTAAGGAGGTCAAAAACAGAAGCAATGGACCTGCACACAGCAAAATAATCATAGCAACAGTTTTTATGGCAGCAAAGGACTAGAAACCAGAGGACTATCAATTGTGGAATGACAAAGCAAATCATAATATATGAATGTAACTGTACTATAAGAAATAATAAATATAAAGGCTTCAACAAAACATGGGAAGATTTATAACAACTTCTCCAAAATGATGTAAACCATGGTGAAAAAAAATTCCAATGATTACAACAATATTACCATAATGAAAAACAACAAAAGATTGTCAAATGCAATTCAATTACAGTAACCAACTTTGGTCCCAAAGAAGAGTTGAGGAAATTGACCCAATTTCTTTATTGCAGAAGTAGGTGTCTAAAGGCATAAAGTGCTATCCTACCCCTTCAGAAGCAGTGGATTTTTTTTTTAGTTTTACTGAACTGCTCTTTCCCTCTATTTTTGAAATCTTTCTTATAAGAGTTGGGTAACTGAGTTGAGAACATAGGAGGGGTCTCTGAAGATTAAGTGATGTAAAATCAAAATCATCAATAAAAATTAGATTTCTTTTAAAGAAATTATCAGCAAATATTATTATATATGCCTGATTTTCCTAAGGATATGAAATACCTGCTTAGGGAAGCTTGTCTTTTCCTTATTTTTTAACTGTGTTTTTCCACTTAGTGGGAACAGGATTTGATGTGAGCAGGAAAACCAGAGGCACATGGATGAATACCTTGCTCCATTAACATAGTAGCCTTCACTGAGAGGTACTAGGAAAGTGAGCTGCTTTATTGAAGCATGAGAGAGACTTCCAATTCTGTGTGAGAGTCAGTCTGACAAAAACCTAGGAGGAGATCTCAATTTATGTTTAGAAATTAAATGAGATATTTGTGAAGTGCTAAGAAAGTGCTTCATAAGTATTTTGTTTTCCCATGCTCTAACCCTATGACTTCCTGGATGTCTGAGACACTAGAGACACTGTGACTTACCTGGATGTCTGGGACACTAGAGAGACACTATGACTACATGGATGTCTGAAACACTAAAGAGAAACTTTGACTGCCTGGATGTCTAAGACACTAGAGACACTGTGACTTACCTGGATGTCTGAGACACCAGAGAGAGACACTGTGAGTGCCTGGATGTCTGAGACACTGGAGAGATGTGGAAAAAACACATCACAGAAGATGATGAAGAAGAAGAAGAATACATGAAAGATGCTGAGGAGAGATTCCAAGAGAGAAGGAAAGAAGTCATCTCAAAGAGACAGCTTATGACCCTAAATGCTTTGATAACTTGATTACCAGAGTGGATATTGGTGAAATAATGACTCCTTTTTTCCCCATTAGTTTTGAAAGTATGGGAATAAATTGCTTAAATCCAATTTGCTTGCATATCATGGTATCACTTCCCGATTGTCATGGTTTTCTTTGAGAATAAACAATAACAATAACAGCGACAACTTAGGTATATACCAAGAATACCTGTGAAAAAAACTAGTTGGAAAGTGGAGGTTTTGTATATATTTTCCAGAATGAGGGAGTGGTCAAGAGGTTTAGCAGTGTATTTTAATTAATTCATGATTAAATTTTTATTAACTCAGTAAGTAGATTTTAAACTAAAAAGCAATTTTTCTTTTGGTGATATATGGAATTGGGAAGAGATAGAATCATTTTTATTGGAAATGAGATCATGAGCTATTTTGATAAATTTGATAAATTTATGAAAAATTATATGATAATGATTTTTTTTTACATTTTAAACCATAGATTGAGTGTAGAAGAATTTCAGCAAGCAATAGGAGACTCAGTTTCCCAGATTGTATACAGAGATCCAGGTAGGCAGGACAGGTGGAAAAAAAAAACACTGGTAGGTTAAACTCACGGCACCACCTGGTGGCTCATGCTAAGACTACACATTCCAGACCCTGTGTCTGGGAAGCACAATGGCATTCATACTCATCCATCTATTCTTCTTTCCTACTAGTGCTCATGTAAGGAGCAAGAAGCCTAGAGGAAAACTTTCTATATCGATCCTCATAATTCTCTTTACCTACATATAATTCTCATGAAAACATTTTGTACATACTTTCCCAAGTCACAGATCTGAATATCTTCAAAAGTTTTCAGGGTCTTCCTAGTGTCTCTTGGATAAAATACAAACTCCTTGGCCTGGTATTTAGGGGCACCTCCACAAATAATCTCTAATTTATGTCTACAAATTTACTTCATATTATTTATTCATCATTAACATTCTCTGTGCTTCAGCCAAACTGGACTACTTACTAGTTGTACCTGAAATTCAAATTACATCTACTATCTCCATTCTTTTTTTATACATCTTCCCTCCTTATCACCCCCTCTTAGGAATCTTACTTTCCTTCAAGGTTTAATTCAATTACCACCTCCTCTGAGAAGCTTTCTCTAATGATAGTTACCAAAATTGGATCATTAGTCTTTCTGGCTTCAAATTACCTGGCATTTCTTTAACTACACTATACTTTTCCACCCTAAAATAAAAACTTCTTGAGGACAACTTTTTCTTTATATTTCTAGTGCCTAGTAAATAATGGCCATTTAATATATTCTTGCTTTATTGATTGAAGGAATCCTTGCTAGACACATGAAAAGAGGGCATGCAGGGTTTTTTGTAGCCAGTTATCTACAACAATTATCCGGTTAATTGAAAAGTATAGAGAATAGTGACTTCTGCTGTTTGTTACTATTATTAAATTTTAATCTAGCTAGGAGTAGGCAAACTTTGTCCTACAGGCTGACTGTTTTCATATAACTAGAAAGCAAAGAATGATTTTTGCAATAGCAAATGAAACTTTATTGTAATTTAAAATGGAGAAAATAGCTAGCTGGTACAGGCTTAGGATAGAAAGTCCTCTATTCAAATCTGGTCTAAGATACTTAATACCTTTTAGACCCTGGGAAAGTCTTAAATCTTGTTTATCTCAATTTCCTCATCTATAAAAATGAACTAGATATGGAAATGGCAAACTCTCTAGCATCACTGGATTGGATTTTGTGCCCCTTTTACCATTTGACCTATTGTGTTTTTTAAGGTGTTATTTTTTCAGCATTTTTTTTTATTTCCTTTACCAGGTTGTTGACTCCTTTTTCATGATTTTCTTGCATCACTCTCCTTTCTCCTCAATTTTTTCTCTTACTTGATTTTTAAAATCCTTTTTTGAGCTCTTCCATGACCTGAGATCAAGTCATGTTTTTCTTAGAGGCTTTAGATGTAGGAGTTTTGACCTTGTTAATTTTTTTATCTTCCTGTCTGCCTGTTAACTTTCTAAAAGTCAAGATCTTTTCCTGTTTTTTGCTCATTTTCCCAACTTAAATTTCTTGACTTTTAACTCTATGCTAAAGTGAGGCTCTGCTTCCTGGGTGGAAAGGACACTGTCCCAAGTTTCATGGTTTTTTGTCCAGTTGTTTTCAGAGATAATTTGGGAACTTGTAAATTTTCAGTTCTTCCACAATGATATGGTAACCACAGGAAATCTTTTCCACCCTGGAACTGTGACCAGAGTCCCAGCTACCCTGCAGTCTGATGTCCTAATGCTCCTTCTCTCCCTGGGACTGAGACCAAGAACTTCAATCCAGATCCAAATATGGGCAATGCAACAGTTCTGCCCCTGATGCCAGTAAAGGAATCTCTGCAATCTCCATTTGATCAGTTGTCTGACCCCTTTATTATCTATGGGCTGAGAGGTCCTGAAACTGCTGCTGGATGCCACTGCTGTCTCTCTCATCCTGGAACAACAGACCTTTCCTGCCAAACTTCTAACTTGTCTTGGGTTGGAAAATTGTTTCACCTTGTCCTTTGGATTCTGTCACTCCAGAATTTAAAGTTGTCTGAAGGAATTTGAGAGAGAGCTTAGGTGTGTCCCTGCTTTTCTCCATTATCTTGGCTCCTCCCCCACCCCTCCCACCCCCATGACTCCAGTATCTTTGCCAAGAAAATCCTAAATGGGGATCATGAAGAATAGGATACAACTAAACCAAATGTACAAAAATAACAAAATGCAGAAATTATTCTTAGCTCCTGAGATGTATAAAAACAAGCAGTGAGTCAGATGAGACCTTCAGGTCATAATATGTCTACCCCTTGTCTAGTCTTCTGGTTTCATTGGCATGGAAATTTCTAAAGGAGAGAATATGCTAATACCTTTGATTAAACAGAGAAAAGTCCAACTTTAAAAATGCCTCCTGGGGGCGGCTAGATGGCCTAGTGAATAGAGCACTGGCCTTGGAGTCAGGAGTACCTGAGTTCAAATGTGGCCTCAGACACTTAATAATTACTTAACCCTGTGGCCTTGGGCAAGCCACTTAACCCCATTGCCTTGCAAAATCTAAAAAAAAAAAAAATGCCTCCTCAAGAGAGGATTGCCTATGCTTAGGTTAGGATCATGAAAGGCTAGAAGTATCCTCAGATATAACTTTTCTGTGATCTACTTAGCATTAATAACAACCTAGGCATCAAATGGGGAAATATGCTCTCACCAGTATTTTTATTGATATCTTTCAGGATTTCCTATGTAGAATGCCAATGGAAAAATGTTTTTCTTTTGCTTTTTAGAGGGTGTTGTTGTTTCATTCTGTTAATTGAAAGAGATATTCTATGCATATATATATATATATTTTTTTAATTTTGGTTTGGCATGGATCTGAAATGAACAAAATTCTGAAACAGTTTAGGGTTCCTTCAAATGTCCAAGATCACTTAAAAGAGCTCACTCTACTCAGGTAATGGAAGGATAAGCTACTCAATTATTATATCAACACCTAAGTTTTCTATAGCTGTTCTAAATGGGCTATGATTTGGGTACAGAATTAAATAGAAAGAAGAGATAAGGTTGCATGACATTTGAGAAATTAGGGAGTACTTTCAATGATCCCATGTTATTTCCTGCCATCCATTCAGTATCAATAATTGTCTCCCAATGATATTAAATGGTTGCAAATTATGAAATGATAGTCTCTCAAAAGAATCATTACAATTTCAGGATACTCAAAAAAAACACCTGGTATGTATAAGCAGGTTACAGTGTGTGACCAACAAAGATTTTTCTCATTGAGCAATTTAAAAGATAAAATCAAGGATAAATGTTAGTGGAAAATGAAGTGGGTCATTTATACTGGAAGAGTAAAAGTAAAGTAAAGGTAGACAATGGTGGGATAGCATGGGTAAAATAATTTACCAAGTAGAGGAAGGTATCTGGAATATAAAGTTGATTCTCTATGAAGAATTAACAGGAAGAGATGAACAAGAATTGCATAGGATAAGAAGATATGAATGAGTCATGAAGGAGTACTCACACTTGTCATATCATAGATACAAAGAAGTATGATATAAATGAGTATGGGTTTCTTGATAGTGGCACAGTTTATCAGTATCATATACTACAAAGTTGGAAGAAAAAAATGTGTATATTCCCTAAGTGAAAAGGTGCAACCTGAATATAAATAAAATATAAATAAAAATTATTCATCTACTTCTTAGAAAGTTTAGTTTTTGAGAAAGGGAGAAACGCTATTTGTTGTGAGTCATCAGAAAAAAAAAAACACATTGCTGGCACCATTGGTTTACTTTAACCAGGGAAAGGAAAATGCTCTCCAGTACCCTTCCATGACTGTGAAAGTGATTTATGTGTTGTGGTTTGGTTGAATGGTGTAATATCAAATAAGAACATGACTGATGTACAAGAGCGATTTAGAAATAAAGCCACCAATTTCATTTAGGTGATATTTCCCTCATTTGTACTATGGTAGCTAACTTCCTCAGTGAAATCATTTTTAGTTTTTAATGCTACCTTTGACATGAAGGGAAGAAGGAAGGCAATGGTTATCATATGCTAGTCACTGTGCTATACATATTACAAATTTTTGTTCTTCATAACAATCTTGGGAGATAGTTCCTATAATTATCTCCATTTTACTGAGGCAGTTGAGGAAACTGAGGTAGTGACTTGCTCAAGGTCACATAGCTAATAAGTATCTGAGAATAGATTGGAACTCAAGTCTTTCTAACTCCGGGTTCACCCTAACATTCTTCCATCCAACTGGCTCTATTCTGCATGAAATAAAAATTTTCAGTAAATAAGAAAAAAATCTTTTAAGTCTGGTAAAAAAAATTCTCTGCCAAGAAGCATCCTCAGCTCCCCTCATAAACACTTAGCATCACAAGACTTTTAATATAGGATAGATTTTATTTAATTCATGAAATAATAGATAATGAGGTATGCTTTTAATCATTGGGAAATTATTCTTCTTTCTATGTAAGGCATAAAAAAATAATAAAACTTTCCTCTAATCCCATCAAGTCCATTAGACTTCACAGCAAAAAATTAGGTCCAAGAAACCCATTTCTTCAGATTGGTCCTTGTAACATTCTCTCTATTTTTACATATTTTCTATTCCAATTTTTTGCTTTTGGTGTTGAATAGATTTTTATTGTAAAAACATCCTTCCCATAAATTCAACCCATCAACTCTGTTAAAGTTTTCATGTTTGGAGATTTGCTCAAAATATGAATCAGCCAATGTACATATATACACACACATATGTAAATGTATAGGGATATGAATGTGGTATTTGTATTATATATATAGAGAAAAGCTACTACATTAGATAAATAATACACTTATAATACAGAATAACACACATATATATATACAACATATGATATATTTTATATATTATTTCTAATACATAAGCATACTATATACATATACTAATCTCAAGGAATTTATGTTCTAATAGTGAAATATAAAACATGAAAGTGAGTTGGCAATCAGGTTGGGGAAGTTTGGAGAATGAGTTAAGTTGGGTTTTAAATGGGTGTGGCCAGGGTCCCTCTTTAAATAGTGGCTTGGCTAGAGATTCACCAATCAGGAGAGTAGAAATCAAGGTGAAGTTTTTGCAACCATATCAGGGACTGAATATAAAGGCAATCATTGTTTTCATTTAATTACTGACACATAGTTGAAGATTAGTTGTGAAGAATAAGAGAGGGTTGAAAATCTTTATCTCAAAGAATTTGCAGACACCATAATTATGTATTCATATGTGTGAGTGTACATTCATACATACATGGTAACCAAACTTTGAGTCTAATACAACTCAATTCAATTAATTAGACATTTATTAAGTGCTAACTATGTGATGACACCTATTGGCAGTACAAAAAGAATCAAAAGACAGTCCATGTCCTCAAGGATGTTATAATCTAATGGGAAATATAGCATGTTCATTATAATGTCCTGAAAGAAGAGTTACTGTTTCTCTTCCCTTTTGATTTTTCTTAAAATGTTCCTTTAAAAATACAATCTATGCTCGGGTCCAAACAAAATGTCTTTATCTTTCATGCTCTATACCAGACCAGTCTCACAATTAACCAGAGTACATAACTGTTTATATGTTATAGGCATCAAAAATATCTCCCTTCCCTCCTACCTCCAGACTTCCTTGCCCCCAAAACTCCCTTCACAGGTTATTATAATGCCTAGGATAGTACCATTAGCAATTCATTTCTTTAAGTGGTTCTCTTTAAAACAACTCTCCCCTGGGAGAAGGGAGTAAGGAAACACACAATCCTTAAGGAGGATTGATTTATCAGATTCTTTTCAATTTTGGCAACTTAGTGAGCATAAGAACAGGCTGATGGATACAGGAGCTTCAAAGCCTCTACTTAAATTTTGTTTTGGACCAGTCCCATTCTCAGAGCTCTGTCTCTATTCTCTATGAAGATCTGGAAGAAGATCTTACAGTTAATTAGCTTTGTCCAAAGACCTATATATGGCACCTCTAGTGGTCTGAATTAACACAGATGTCTAGATTCTGGAAGGGAAATCTTTTAGCATTATACAATGGAAAGCACACTGGGTCTGAATCACAACACCTGGGTTCAAATCCCTGTTCTATCACTTAATCCCTATGTGACTTGGTTTCGTGAGCAAAACAGAATTGAAGAGGCTTAATGGAAACATGAGATGTGCAGTTTAAAAAACCCACCCCAGGTGATCACATGGACTATTTGTCCCTGACCTGTGACAGAGCATTCCACAAGCTTGTAGTGGACTGATCAGCCACAGTCAGACACATTGTAACTTGTTCCTATAACAGTGATGTCATTGGATCTTCTTCAATAATGAAGGACAAGAACCAATCAATCAATTTTGGACAAATCAATTGACTTTAGTGGGCCCTAATTTCCTCATTTGCAAAAGAAAGGGCTCAGACTAGATGACCCCTACAGTCCCTTCTGTTTCTCCATCTATGATCCTGTCATCCAATTCTCTTTTGCCTTGACTCTACAAATCTGAGTGGAAATTCAGATATTTTTGATTCTTTAGGCATTTTTTTCCTCACAGGGTATTATTGTATAACCTCAAACAAATTATGTAACCATGCAAGCCTCAGGTTACTCTCAAAGACCCTAAGTTACAGATGAGTTTTCCACCTGCATTGATGGAAGGAGTCTCTATAGTGGGAGTTCTATACTGTAAATATAGATCTGGATTCCCTATCCTCTCCCCAACAACAACAACAACCAAAAAACTTAAGTCTTATTGAGGCACAGGACATTACATAAACATACAACAACATTACTTTGTCTTCCTCTACTAATTTTTATCCAAGATCTCTAAGAGCTTTGTGCCCATAAATTAATTAAGCATCCTAACATTCTCAGAAAATATGTAAGTAAGCATTCACCACTGAAATGCAGTCACCACTGGGATATAGCAGCTGTTTTACAGAACACAGAAGCAATAAACAATTGGGACAGGAAGTGGGGAGGAAAAAAAGGACACCAGGAGGAAACTTTTAGGAACAAAGACAAAAAAAAAATTTGGCAATGTTTGAATCTAGTTAGTACACAATTATTTTTTATCTCAAAGGTGGCATTTTGCAGAAACAGAGCTATATTAATTTAATAATATTATACAAAGATTGTGAATTAATTTTCATTGATAAAGGTACTAATTTACATAATAATGAGTAAATTCTCCTCTGTGTAGGACAAAAATCAGTTCTGCCAAAGAGCATGGGGAAGAGAGTCTTCCAAAAAATTTTTTTAAAAATGCTTGTTTCCTGATGGGAAATTGCTGACCTATTGTAAGAAGGGTGACTGAAAAATGTTGGATCAGGAGGTTCAGGACAGCTGCTATGATATTTTTGCCAACTAAGCACAGCCCCTTATTACCTGGTAGATCATAAGGGTGGAGTCAACACAATTAATGTGCATGTTGCAGTTTTCCTATTCACATATAAATAGTTTAATAGTATTTTTCCTATGTCATGAAAAGTCTATCTCCAATTAAGTGATCAAGAGCAGAATGGAATCTTATCTCTCATTGTTGTGTGAAGGCGATCTGGTCATCCTAGGGAAACACAAGTTCTGGCATTCTTACAAGATGGAAAGATTTCAGGGTTGGGCTCACTAATAAACTAACTGTATTTTGCTAAATAAACTCTAGGGACAGCAAGATTGCACAATGGTTAGAGCACTGCTTTTGGAGGCAAGAGAACAGGAGTTTGAAACCCCACTCAGTCACTTGATACTTACTAGCTGTGTGACCTTGAACAAGTCACTTACCCATGATGGTCTTGCTACTAGGCCACTTCCAATCATTCTTATTCATGTATTGATATTGACTCTTGAGGTGAAAATGATGCTGGTGACTTAGCTCAATACCCCCTCACTTAAATCCAATTTCAATGCTTGTCATGATATCATCTCCCCTGATGTCATGGTCTTCTTCAAGAATGAAGTACAAATATTATCACCATCATCATCATCATCATCATTATCATCATCAAATAAATTCTGGGATAGACTCTTTACCTGGGTAGAATAAGAGGGAATACAACCTGTAAGTATGGAAGGAGTAACCAGTTTGCTGAAATTATATTTTCTTGGAGTATAGAGAGGATAGAACTCATAGACATTCTTCCACAGGAAGTTCACCTTGACAATTTTAAGACATGTGAGGCATGGTTATATGGTAGTTGTTCGGGAAAAGATGTGGATTTGAGGGTTTGGGAGAAAGGTTTAGTGGACTGTAAGCTCGAAATGTCAGCAGTATGATGTGTCAAAAATATTAACTCATTTGATCCTTACAGTAACCCTATGAGACAGATGTTATTTTCCCCATTTTATAGTTTCTTCAAAAAAACTGAGGTAGATTGAGGGTAAGTGTTTTATCCAGGATCATATAAATAGGAAACCTCTGAGATTAGATTTCAGCTCAAGTTTTCCTGACTGCAAGTCCATTACTCTATCCACTATGCCATCAGTCTACCTCTTTTATGTGTGGGTAGGGCCAGATAATTACTGAAATACTTTCCAAATATCAAATTCTCTGACTTTGAAAAGATCATCCTGATCTCCTATAAGAATGTTCAAGAATACCATTGACATAGTTCAACCTTGATTGGCATAAGATATTTCTGAATTCTTTCAAACTGTACTAATCTGTTAAATTGTTTTCTATTTCTTAGCACCAGCAAAGTGCTGAATAAATAAAATAATTTTAATCTTCACCGATTGATGGATTTATAAGGACTTTTATTTTTTAGGTTTTTGTAAACCAAGGGGGTTAAGTGGCTTGTCCAAGGCCATACAGCTAGGTAATTATAAAATGTCTGAGGTCGGATTTGAACTCAGGTGCTCCTGACTCCAGGGCCAGTGCTCTATCTACTGCACCGCCTAGCTGCACCCGGACTTATAGATAGATACAAAAATGCTGCAAAGTACAAACAGACATGGGCATAGACAATAAAATTTAGCATATCAGTTACTGTTTACCTATATAAAATTGTTACTGAATAAAGACTAAAAAAATTCAAGAATCAGTATGACTAGTATACCATAGTTGATGCATGGATCAGTTTTCAGTGACCACAAGTTAGTTAACATTCTCATGATCCCCATGAAGTGCTTTTATGACTTTCCTAAATACTTCAGCTAGGGCAGCTAGGTGGCACAGTGGCTAGAGTAATAGGCTTGTAGTCAGGAAGACTCATATTCATGAGTTCAAAACTGACTTCAGATCACTTATTAACTATGTGACCCTGGGCAAGTCACTTATCCTTCTTTGCCTCAGTTTCCTCATCTATGGAATGATCTGAAGAAGGAAATAGCAAGCTACTCCAGTATCTTTGCCAAGAAAATCTCAAATGAAGTTGCAAAGGGCATTTACAATTGAAACAACTAAACAATCTTTCTCAACTAGTCCACTAACAATTTCTTCAATGTACTTGGAAGACAGAAAACATTCACATAATGATCAGGATGATCCCTGTTCTTGAGAAGTGACAAGTATTCAATCCTCAAAAAGTGTATTCCTTTTAAATAAAGGTAGAAAGCATGGTACCTCATTTTTAAAGTTTGCATACTCCTATTTTAGCTTCTAATTTCTAAGTTATTCATCCCTGAGGAGGGAAACACCTTTTGAAATTTTAAAAAGGAATTCTTAATTGTTTTGTTTGTATCAAGTTGAAAAAATAACAGGCAATTGAGACACGTACAAATAAGAATGCCTAGGTTGGATAGAACCTCAAAAATAATTCAATCTTTCTTTTAAAGATGTGGAGACTGACATTAAGTGACTCATCCAAGTTCCTACTGCTAATTAGAAGTAACCCCAAGGATTGTCTTCTTACAATCCATTACTCAGTGCATTTATTTCTTGCTATGTCTCAATGCTTCAGTCAGGCCAAAGAATAAGAACAAATAGACACCTTCCCAATTTCCCTACTCCAGGCTTGTGGGCAACCTATAGGATACAGCCCACAATCCATGCAAGTATGACTCCTAATTATGACACAATTGAGAATTAAACACAAGCAGAGAGTCTTATTCTTAATTTGTGTCTTGTATAAGCTGAGCAAAGAATAAGCTTTTATCCTTCGGTCTAGTGGTTTACATCATAGAAAGTCTATCTTGATTGGGCTGTACTTCTCTGTTGACCTTTCTAGTCTTAAAAAAAATTAAAATCAG
Source organism: Macrotis lagotis (assembly GCF_037893015.1). Lineage (NCBI taxonomy): Eukaryota > Metazoa > Chordata > Mammalia > Peramelemorphia > Peramelidae > Macrotis > Macrotis lagotis. The sequence goes on from NC_133666.1 coordinate 345,067,518, forward strand.
GAAGAAAAAAGTCAGATTGTCTCAATTGTCTCATTCTTGTCTCATTCTTTTCTTTCTAACAAGCCCAGGGCTATTAATATTTGCAATGCCTATATAATTTATATAATGAGTATCACCTACATCTCAACTGAAAAACAATATCTCAAGAGTACTTCTTGAGATAGATTAATTTACTGACAAGCATTACAAGGCTGTTATTATATATAAAATGCAACAAAACACAGAACCTGGCAAGAAAAAAGCTCAAAATATGAATAAAAATGACTAGACTTGGGTATGTTATAAAAACTAAACCTCCATTCACCATGAAAGAAGGATATAATATGAATGGCTAGTTGAAAAGAATTTTCAGACAAAGATGAATCTTTAACATAAAGGGAGATAGAATTAGCATTCAATATTTATTCACCACAAATGAGTTATAAATGATTAAAATGGAATTTACCTTAGCTCACCAAGTCTGATGCCCTGTTATAATATGTTATTACATATTCCCAAATGTAGCATATTCCAATATTATAACATATTTCCAGGGAATTTGTTCAAATATTTCTTTTTGCCACTTAGACAAAAAAACATCCTGATATAAGCTTTATTATCATTTATCTAAGCATGATCCCTGAGGTGAATTCCACAACTAATCTCCTTTCTGGAGATGATGTCAGAGTGTTAGCTTTTTCCCTGTTGCTATTTTGACTTTAAAATTATCGCTTCTCATTACTGTGTTCATTTGTCCAAATAGCACTTTGAGCACTGTTTGAAGGAGAGCACAGCAGAGTAGCAGTTCTTCAAAATGTCCTTGCAAAGATATTCTCAAAATCTGGAGTAATTTCAGCTTTGTCACAAGCATACCGACTGGAAGATTCATAATAATAGCCTCCCTCACTCAAGGGAAAATTACGGCAAATTAGCTCATGCATGGCGAACTGACACTGTACTCCTACCCCTTATTGGGCATGGCCAATGAACTCTTCTAGAATTCAATTGAGAAAGTCAATTGACAAGAGAAGTTGAGCTTCTGCTTCAGAAATGCTTGTTGGCTTAATTTAAGGGCTTTAAGTTGATTATTTCAGTCTTTTAAAAGCCATAATATATTGTCACTAAAAAATATTCAGTTAATTTGAAGTCAATCCAGTTTTAATGAAGGAAATAAATATGTGACTGATAATTTTAGTCATTAAGAATTATGGTCAGAATGCAGTAATTTGGGAAACAAATTTTATAGCTAGTATTTCTGATAAAGGACTCATTTCTAAAATATATAGAGCACTGAGTCAAATTTATAACATTGCAAGTCATTCTCCAATTGATAAACGGACAAAGGATTTGAACAGGCAGCTTTAAAATGAAGAAATTAAAGTTGTCTGTAGTCTTATGGAAAAATGCTCTAAATCAGTATTGATTGGAGAAATGCACATTAAAACATTATACTGAGATACTACCTCACATGTATCAGATTGACCAAAATAACAAAAAAAAAAAAAGAAAGAAAATGATGTGGTAAAACTGGGACACTAATGCAATGTTGGTGGAGCTGTGAACGGACCCAGCTTTTCTGTACAGTAATTTGGGCAATAAAAGGGCAATAAAACTGTACATATAACAATACATATTTATTGATTTAGCAATACCACTACTAATTCTATATCCCAAAGAGATCATGGGGGGGTAACCACATGTTCAAAAGGATTTATAGAAGCTTTTATTGTAGTGGCAAAGAATTGGAAATTGAGGGGATGCCCATCATTTGGGGAATGGCTGAACAAATCATGATATAAGAATGTGATGGAGTACTATAGTTCTGTAAGAAATCATGAGTGGGCAGACTTCAGAAAAACCTGGAAAGACTACAATGAACTGATGCTGAGTGAAGTGAGCAGAACCAGAAGAACATTGTACACATTAACAGCAACCTTGTATGATGACCAATTATGATAAACTTGCTATTCTCAGCAGTACAATAATCAAGGGACTTGTGATGGAAAATACCATCCATATCCACAGAAAGAATTATGGAATCTGAATGCAGACTGCTAACAAAAGAGGCAATTATTCAACATAGATTGATATTAGACTACCTTTTGGCTGAAGAAGGAAGAGTCTGTGGTAAACTGAACTTATCAAATTGTTGTCTAAAGATAGATGACAAGGGCAAGGTACTAAAGGAGATAACCAGGGATATCAGAAATTTGGCACATGTGCCAGTCCAAACCTGGACAAGCCCCTTATAGTACCTCTTTGGATGAATGGGTTTACTGGTTCATGGTGAAAAATAGTGGCTGGGTATCTTACTATTGGCCATGGGATAATCCTATTACCTGGGTGTGTCTCCCAGGTAATAAATTCTATCAATAAATTAGTACAGATGTATAGCTCTAATAAGGAAGAGGTAAAGATATTGATAGGGAAAGTCAGTAGTCCTATCAAGGATGAGGATTGTGAATTAATTTGAGGAAGACACTGCTGGTGAAGTGTGAAGGCCAAGTTGTTATTAAAAAGAAAAGGGGGGGCAGCTAGGTGGCACAGTGGATAAAGCACCAGCCCTGGAGTCAGGAGTACCTGGGTTCAAATCCGGTCACAATACTTAATAATTACCTAGCTGTGTGTCCTTGGGCAAGCCACTTAACACCATTTGCCTTGCAAAAAAAAAAAGGGGGGGAAGTTGTGAGGAACTAGGGTGTTGGTCTTCTCAGGGTGTGGAGGGGAGCCCTTAGGGAATCCATTACAAAGGGGAAATGGCCCCAGTCAATCACAAAACTGGGAGAGTTCTCCTAATCCCATTCCAAAAATGACAAACTAGATTAGAATAACCTAGTCTTGACCTTCTCCTTTGCACATGCTCAAAGAGATCTATCTGTTCTTGCTCATTAGTATAATGAGCAGGGTAGGGAAATATATAGGAACCAATGTATCAATTAGATTTGTGATCCCAGGCTATGGTTGGCATGAAGGGCAGAAACAAAGTCTTTCAAAGTGCATAAAAGAGTTTATATGTTAGGATTTCGCCACCCCTCTCTCCCACTATGAGAGAGGTGTGCCATTTTATTAAGATATCTAAATAAAAGAATTTTTTTTTAGGTTTTTGCAAGGCAAATGGGGTTAAGTGGCTTGCCCAAGGCCACACAGCTAGGTAATTATTAAGTGTCTGAGACCAGATTTGAACCCAGGTACTCCTGACTCCAGGGCTGGTGCTTTATCCACTACTCCACCTAGCCACCCCAATAAAAGAATATTCTAATCACTCTGGACTAAGTATTGTAGAGCCATTTATAACATAGACCAAAGTTTACTATTTTCAATTTTTTAAATGTTTGATGGGCTTTTTCCCACTCATGAATTTTTTCTTTTTGTTCTGATTCTTCTTTCACATGATTAATTTGGAAATATGTTTGATATAGTTATACATGTATAACCTATATTAGAGTGCTCTGTGTCAAGGGAGGGGGAAGGAAAAGAGGGAGAAAAATGTGGAAATCAAAACCTTATCCAAATCCTGAATGATTGTTGAGAACAATATTTTACAATGGAGTTGGGAAAATAAATATATTTATTAAAATAAAAATATGGATCATATTTTATCAATCATATTTTGGTTGATTGTTAGATGATGAGTTGAGAAACATGGATCTAATTCCCTTTGAAGCCATATGTAACATACAGAAGCATTACCTTTGCCATATTGCCAGATAGAGCTTGCTTTAATTGAAGTAATAAAATACACACACACACATACACATAGTGCTGACCCCTGGTCACTCCCACCCAGGTCTATGCTATGGACAATGAATTCTCAAAGTTCTAGATCTACTCAACTTCTCTCTTTCTTATAAAAACTTAATTGTCTTGTGTCTTCTTCCTCCAAGACTATCTGCCTTTCTATGTTTTTAGAAAGTGATCACATAAACCATCATATATTTTAGGTTATTAAGAGCTGGAGAAGATTGATCACACTCCTAAGTAACATTCACAATTGAAAACCTAATTGCTATTGGAATTTCAAATACTGTGGCAGATAGATATGGAATTATATTTTTTGAATATTAAAACCACCTAAACTGATGCCTATCTTGCCACATGTAAGAAAGGTCAATGTGGATGAATGAACACCACTCTTTGCACTGAAGTATAATGCTGAGTACTAAGGACGACTAGTAAGATAGTCCCTATTAAGTAGCTCATATTCTAGATAATGTATTTGGAAAGTAGCAGTCTTAGTCACCTGAAAAAGCCAAGTGGTCCTTGGGATGCAATAGCAAAGTAGATGGTGATGCCATTTCTTTGACATCATTTCTACTGACAAAATATTATCAGTTTCTGATGTTGAACCATATGTCATTGCCAAGGAATCTGATGAACTTTTTGTTCTTGGTCTTCAGTAGCTTTGGCTGCAGAACCTGCAGGAGCAGCTGATGCTCTTCATCACACAGTAAAAGCTTTCCCAGGATGAAGAATGGGGGCTACCAGGATGGAAGCATTCCAATTGCCAACCAGAATCAGGGTCTTGAGCTGTTTCCATAAGGGTATGAGGGGAGATGTTGGTCAAGATGATTTGACTTGCCTGGCATATGCTGCCTTCTATCTCTCCTTCAGGTTTCTCATCTGTTTCAATTATACTGACTTCCTTGCCTGTGAATGGTAGTTAGTGGAAATGATTGACTTGATCACTTGATGGTAATGAGGACTGTGCTGTCTTGAAGTGGGATCAGGGTTCTGGGGAGTGCTGCCATTGTCAAGACTACCATGCCAGTCTTCCTCTTGGTGGCAATTGTTTATCAGATATTGCTATTGGTGATAAGGAAGATGAGCCCCTTCCCCATGAAGATTTCTCACCTCTGACTGCAAGCAACTGGGATGGAAACCCATCTGGTGATTTGTGGGGACGTTGTTATTCCCAGGGCTCTTGTGCACAGAATCCTGGGGCTGTCTTCTTCACGAATTAAAAAGAAATGGTAGGCAAGGTAGCTAGACTGGTTTACTTGCCTTGGGGATTGGCTCCACTAGCTCTAATTAATTGCCATTGTGTACATTATTCATCCAATGTGCAAAATTATAAATCTTGTTAACTTTCAAGGGTTAAAGTTACTTTAAACAATAACTGGGTTGGGGGCAGCTAGGTGGTAAAGTGGATAGAGCACCGGCCCTGGAGTCAGGAGGATCTGAGTTCAAATCCATATTCAGACACTTAATAATTACCTAGCTGTGTGGCCTTGGGCAAGTCACTTAACCCCATTGCCTTGCCAAAAAAACCCATAAAAAATCCATTAAAAAATTAAAAAAATAAATAATTTTTAAAAATAAAAAATATCCATTAAAAAACCCAATAACTGGGTTGTATCACCCATAGATAATACAGTAGAATAAAAAATATAGTAGCATGGTACCATAGACAGATTTGGAGTCAGAGGGTCTGGACTTGAATCTCTGACACTTAGTTCTTGTGTATTCTTTAGCATGTCACTTTTTTGTCTCTGGGTCTCAGGATCTTCATCTATAAAATGAGGAAGCTAGATTAGGTTCTGATCTATAAGGTTCTTTCTGGTTCTAAATCTATGATCACATGATCCTAATAAAAATTCCTTGGGATTTTAAGTAGGAAACTACCAATGATTTAATCATATTAATTATAAACTAATTTAATGTTCAACTAAAAATAGCTAAAATTATCAAAATTACTAGGGACAGGGGGCAGCTAGATGGCACAGTGGATAGAGCACCCACCCGGGAGTCAGGAGTACCTGAGTTCAAATCTGGCCTCTGGCATTTAATAATTACCTAGCTGTGTGGCCTTGGGCAAGCCACTTAACCCCATTGCCTTGTAAAAAAACTTAAAAAAAATTATTAGGGACAGCTTGGTGACACAATAAATAGCATTTGGTCTGGAGTCAAGAGGTCAAATATGATCTTAGACACTTCATAGCTGTATGACTTTGGACAAGTCATCTAACCTCATGTTAGATGTCTCAATTTTTTCATCTGCAAAAGAGAAATAATTATAGCCACCTACCTCTCAGAGTTATTGTGATAATTCAATGAGATAATATTTATATAGTACTTAGCAAAGGGCTTGGTTCATAGTAAATGCTACATAAATGTTAGCTATAGATCTTAGAGTAATTGAAATTTTAAAGCAATTAAGAACTTATCATAAGTCTGACACTAGTAGACCATGGCTAGGCTTTGGAATGTCTATAGGCTTTTAGGCCATGCCCAGTTTTAGTCATGAGTTTTGTACCTTAATGGTTCCCTGCTTTGGGTTTATAAGATGATAGACCAGAGTAGGGTGGGACCTCAGAATCCAACCACCTCATTTTACAGATGAGAAAAATTGAGTTCCAGAGGAATTAAGTGACTTCTTCAGGTTTAAACAAATAGTAGAAAGCAAAGATGGAATTTGAACCTGGATCTTCTAACTCTATGGACAACTCTCTCTTCTCTATACAGTAACAAATAGCATTATAATTGGATGTTCAGGAACAATGATATTAAAGATTTCATATAAAATGCATCTAATTTTAGAAAGATAAAGTCCACAATCTACAAGAGTGAAGAATATAGGGCAGCTAGGTAGTACAGTAGATAGAGCACTGGCCCTGGAGTCAGGAGGACCTGAGTTCAGATCTGATCTTAGATACTTGAGAATTACCTAGATGTGCAACTTAACCCCATTGTCTTGAAAAAAAAGCGTATAGAATATTTATATAGACTGATTTTTGGCCATAATTATAAAAATGTGCATGAGCTTTTAGGAGTTTAAATAGTCTTACTTATTCAGAAGTGAATTATCTTTATGGGAAAAAATATTTAATGATCTTAGATGAAAAATTAAAAACCAGTGACTTCCCTTCCCCCAGGATAAAAAGGAAACTCACACTTTATATTATACACATGTTTTAGATTATATGAAAGAATCCCCAAAGCCCCACCTTCAGCTAAAAGGCACTTCACTAGATCCAGATGTCATATATATATATATATATATATATATATATATATATATATATATATATGTCCAGATGTTTATCTCCATTTTTTAAAAAAATCATCTTTATTACAGTGCTTCAAAGGTGAGTGATAATACAGAATGATCAAATGCTTTAAGAACAAAGATTCTTGCCTTCTTGAGATCTGAATGAAAGAAGTCAATGACTCTCTTGAGCTTATATTGAATCTTTTCCCTTCAAAGCTTAAGTTTTTCATATATAGAGTATCCCAAAAGTCTTAGAGCAGAATTTAGGCTTTAAAATTGCACTAAGACTTTAGGAACATCCATTCATTGAGCTATATCCCCTCAGCCCTCACAAACTCTCCACAATTTGTTTTATTTATTAATTTTTACTTTTTAATCTGGTTCAAGATATACTCAAATTTAAAATACCTAAAAGGGAATTCCTGAAATTAAAAGGGTGATTATAAGAGATGACAAAGTGTATAATAATAACTGACATAGGTACCAAACTTAAATTTGCAGAGTCATACACACATACATATATATATATATATATATATATATATATATATATATATGCATGTAGGTATGCATGTATGTATGTTCATGTAATTATACATATATGCATATATTGATATGAAATCTCAGTTGAAGTCTGTGAGGAAGGCAGATAATTTTACAGAAGTAACCTAGTCCCAGGGAGTTTAAGTGATTTCCTCATGATCACACAGTAAGTAATTATGAAAAGGAAGATTTGAACAGAGGTCTTCTTGATTTCTGGTCCAACTTTCTATCCTAGTTCACGATCGTGTGACTAACAAAACAAGAGTAGAGCAAAGCACCCCCATTCACAAATTTTTACCTTATTTCAATCCACCATCACCAATTGAATGAAGTATATTTGTGTTGGGTTTCTTTTTTTTTTTTTTTTTTTTAGGTTTTTGCAAGGCAAATGGGGTTAAGTGGCTTGCCCAAGGCCACACAGCTCTAGGTTATTATTAAGTGTCTGAGACTGGATTTGAACCCAGGTACTCCTGACTCCAGGGCTGGTGCTTTATCCATTGTGCCACCTAGCCGCCCCTGGGTTTCTTTTCAATGACCGTCCATCTCATGCTTTCTCTTAGAAGACCTAGGCCTGGAACTGTGTTTACATTACAATGAGCACCAGACAGTGCTTGGAAAGCAATATTCACTGTGAAAGTGTGGGAGAGGAAGAAGGGTAGTTTAGTTACAAGACCTCCTGCCCCGAATCATGGGAAAATGATTTCATAGCTGAGGTTCCCAGAGTAAATAATTTTTCATCCTTTTTCTGGCAACACAGAGGATGGGAAAGAAGAGGACACTATGTGACCATTCCTCAATTCCATTCTATAGATGAGGACAAAGGAAATACTGCCAAAGGAAAAAAAATTGTTTCAAATAAAGGAAACTCCCAAGAAACACATGTCTGAGTCAATTTTACTACTCAAATTGAACATTTATTTTCCGGTGTCATAGCCATAGCCATGAAGATTTATCTGGAATAAATTTGCCTTTAGAGGGTAAACAGATGATGAAAATGTTGAAAAAAAAAAAATATCACTTTCCTTTTTACATTACTTTTGGAACTTTGTATTTAGGACGTGCTTCCTAATTTGTGAGTTCATCCCAAATTCTTTTAGGTCATGAAACTTAGAACTGGAAAGGCCCTAAAATATTCTTCACCCTTTTATTTTTCCATATGAGGAAACAGAAGGAGATTAACTTGTGCAAAGTACACAGGTGGATAAAAGCAGATTCAGGTTTCAAGTCTTTGTCTCCCCTATTGATGTTAATACCAGAGGTCTTCAGCTCAAACCCTGCTTCCATCACCTTTTACTTGTGTGACTTTATACTATAAAGTTACCTCATTTTTCTGGGTTTCAATTTTCTCTTCTGTAAAATGGGTGTTTATGAAACTAGAAGGCCTTTAAAAATATTTCAGCTCTAAATCTGTTATATGCAGTAATATTTCCACAATACCTGATGACTCTTATGTCATCACATTTATTCCAATTAATAAAGCAAACATTTAACTTCATGGTTAAAAAAATTAACAGACCCTATAATTATGTTAAATTTGCTTATCAAAGGAATAGTTCTCTAGCTAGATAGTATTTCTTATACACTTTACTGTTCAACTGAGCAAATGCACTTGCTAATTACATTTCTTGAGTACACTGGGATAAAGAGGTGAGGGGAACTATCCAGTCTCCTCCTAGGGCCTGTTGCAGAGCCAAAGGACTATACTTAACTCCAGAATACAATCATCCTTGAGTCATTGGGCTAGAGAAATTGTAAGCTTCTGGCACTTTCTATACTTAGAATGTCTCTTTAAAGGAAGAGAGTATTCCATTTTGGGGGGTCTTTGTATCCCTAGAACCTTGCATAGTGACAAGTACACTAATTAATAAATGGAACACAACAAAATATAGTAGCAGAGAATTTAAGATCCTAGCTACTTGACAAAGCCTGTGAGAAGCAAAAGCCAAGAAATCAATGAAGAGTCATTCCATTTTCACAAAGGAAAAATAGCCCTCCACCTCTTTCTGCATAAACCAGGGAAGAAATCCCTCTGGGGCAGATTTTCTTTTTTATATTTTTTTGAGGAATGGGTCTCTTTGGAAGTCTGGTAAAGCCTATTAAACCCTTCCTAGAATGATATTTTAAATAAGCAAAATAAAATACAAATGATTACAAAGCAAACTAATTATATGAGAAATAATTATCAAAAGGTTTTCAAAAACAAGTTCACATAAAGACTACAGGCTAAGAACTCATACCCTATGGATTTATTGTTGCTTGAGATATACCACCTTTAGGTTAGAATACTGGAAAAAGATAGACTAACATCTAGAGAGTATTTAATAATCAGGAACTTAGACTCCTAACCCCCCCCCCCCCCCAAATTAACCTAAGTTGGGAGAAAATGATGTGTTGACTACACTTACCCCTGAAGAAAAAAAAATAGGACTGAATTGATTTTTAGAAGTATATATCTTCATATCAAATTCAATGAAATGAAGTTGAAAATTAATTCCTTCTAATAAACAGATAGAATGCCCCCCCACACACATGATGCCTCTGCCTCTTATAATCCAACATGTTTGAAAATTGCCACCTCCAGGGGTTCCATACTTGTGTGTTCAAATGCAACCTCAGTAATATCACTTCCTTTATCTCTCCATAATTTATAAATTCCTGACACTTTCTATACTTAGGATGTAAGTTCTTTAAAGGTTGGGACTATTTCATTTTGGGGTCTTTGTCCCAAGAACGTTGCAAGATAAACTGAATTTGAATACTTAACTCCCAAATTTTCTTCTTTTTCCACCAGTTTGTGCATTTGAGTGGTCGATAGGTTACCACAGCATCTGGGAATTCAATCAGACAGGTGATGATAAAAGTCAAGCTTTACCCTCTGGTGACAAGAGATGGAATTCCCTTCTTTTTCTGTGACTTTCAGGACTATTTTGAGAATCTCCCCAAACAGGAATGCACCAGCAGTGAATGGATGGGCAGTCAGTCCTTTCAATACAGAAGAAACATTCTTACCTGGACTTCAGCACTAACTATGCAGATGAGTTCTGACCTTCGAAATACAGAAGCTATCCTGACAATCAATTGAATATTCCAAAAGAGTGACAATGTCTTGAACTTGCCCTCTTCTTTAAACCTAAAAGCATATTAAATTGATTAGTTACAATTATAATAAAGTGATGCAGACTTAGAAATAGCACATTTTATTTAGTTTGTGTAGAGTCTAGTGCTGAACCTCCTCTCAGGAAGCACTTAGCAGAGGGCAGGAACTTTCTTGTATAATGCTTCAACTTTGAATCTCCCAGAATTAAGATGATAGAGTGTCCAGAGGGGTATAGTAAAGTTATTGAGAAACAAAAGAACCACCAGAAGTCTCTTTTTGAAGAATAGCTGGCATATAGTATTACCCCAACATGATAGGAGATATAGAGGATAAGGAAGGAGAATACAGATTTCAGGGCTCGAATATGTGCTGCTGTTCTTGGGTCTCTAAAGCCAGTTGCTGTGTTTTTTATTTGTCTGATGTGTCTACATAGAGAATAGATCAGTAGAAATGATGCAGCATTGAATACGCATAATGGAATTGCCAATCCCACAACAAGAATTGGAACTGGAAACATATATTGGAAAAGAAATTGGGTAGTGGCATTTCCTACCAAAATTCTTCTTAGCTCTTCTCTGGCCTTTGACCAATACATTGAGTTGTGGCATATAGAAATGGCAGATGAAAACAGCAGTGATCCCAGAATCCACCATGGTACAAGCCTAGAGAGCCTCATCTTCAACCAGACAAAGATGGGGCAGACAATGTTGGCAATCTTAATGCAGTAGAAGACACAAAGGTAGGTAGTAAGCCAAAGATTAACTTCATTTATAAAAAAGAAAAATATAAATGATCTATGGTCTACATATAATTCTAGAGCGAAGAAAAATACAACTTGGGTCGCAAATATCAGCATCAGCAAAAAAATTCTGAAGATTCCCAGACACGTCAGAAGGAAGTTGTATGAAATTATGCTTTTCCTCTTGATACATTCAAGACCATTCACTATTACAATGATTGCATTTGCCATTATTCCCACAAGAAATTGGACTAATCCAAAAATGAGTTGAATAATTAAGAGTAGTTCTGTCATTTTGAAGAAAAATAAGTTTTCCTTCAATTCCTGATGGATTTCAAAAAGGTTTATATCCTCTCATTTATCTTCTTCCTATGTTAACTAACCAAAGACTTAAAAAAAATTTTTGCACCATTCTACCTAAAAGGCAGAGTCACTGAAATGTTTTACATTTTTGTTCTCAGTTTTGTTTATGAAGATTCAAATAAGTGAAGACCCAGATGACCAACAATTTTGTTTTAAGTACATGGTGTTTGCATTTTTCATGTCTATATTTATCAAAACATCATCACAAACAAATAATTGAAAGAGAAACCTTGAAATCACCCTTGAAATCAATCACTCTAAGCAAATCTACTAAGATAAAGGATTATCTGAAAGATAATCTGCTACTACTATCTACTATACTACTGCTACATTCTCTAGCATCAGGGCAGCTAGTTGGTGCAGTGGGTAGAGCACTGATCTTGGAGTCAGAAGGTGGGAATTAGAATCCAGTCTCAGACACTTGCTACTTACTAGCTGTGTGACCTTGGGCAAGTCACTTAATTCTGATTGTCCCACAGCCAGGGTCATCTCTAGTTCATATCTGGCCACCAGATCCAGGAGGAGAAAGTGATGTTGGTGACTTAGCACAGCACTCCCTCACTCAAATTCAATTCATGTGCTTGTCATGACATCAACTCCCTTTGAGAATGAAGGATAAACATCATCATCATCTATCTCTAGCATCATTGCTATTAACAATTTGTATTTGGACATGATTGATATGGAAATTTGTTTTGCTTGACTATACATGATTGTAACTAGGAGTTTGTTATTCTTCCTTGGGAGGAGAGTGGAAAGGAGAAAAGGAAGATTCCTGACAATTGAAAAAAAAAATTTATTTTAAAAATATTTTACCCTTGAAAAAATGTAACACATATAATTACATCAAAAATTCTTGAAAACCAGGAGAATGTTGTGCACAGTAACAGTAATACTGTGTGATGATCAACTGTAAATGACTTAATTATTTTCAGCAATACAAGGCAATTTCCAAGGATTCATGATGATAAATGCCATCCATTTCCAAAAAAGAATTTGTAAAGTTAGAATTCAGATCAAAGTATACTATTATTCACTTCCTATACTTTTTTCATGTTTTCTTTTTCTTTGGATCTGTGTCTTCTTTCTCTACATGACTAATATAGTAATATGTTTTGCATGGTTAAACATGTATAATCTGTATGAAATTGCTATTTCAAGGTAGGAAGAGTTGAGGGAGGGAGAGAAAAAATTTTGAACTCTAAAGTCTTTTTAAAAGAATGTTTTAAAATGTCTTTACATGTAACTATGAAAATAAAATATTTTTAAAAGGTTGCTAGTGGGGGCATCTAGGTGGGCAGTGGATAGAGCACTGGCCCTGAAGTCAGGAGTACCTGAGTTCAAACCTGGCCTCAGACACTTAATAATTACCTAGCTGTGTGGCCTTGGGCAAGCCACTTAACCCCATTTGCCTTGCAAAAACCTAAAAAACGTTGCTAGTGAAAGAAATTATGTTTTATCAAGTTCCATTTTCTTTAAATAATGCAAGAGAAAGTGTTACTTCAAGAAAATATCAACCTTGTAATGCAATGGTCACATTTTAAAATCCTGGAAATCATATTAGTCTCATGTTTGAATAAATTTCAAAATTTGTTAATGAAGAATTGAAGCATTAGTGATGATAAAACTTAAAATAAGTAACACAACATGAATGCAAAATACCTAAGATTATATTTATATTCAAGATCAAAGACCTTGAAAGCAATGACAATTAAACTGTAAAGTCATCCAGCATCTAGGATTTCATTGCAAGGAAAACACTGCTATTTTTTGGTGTCTAGAACCAGACTCATGTTATTTGATGGAAATGTATTGCTTCTCAATTTGAATAGGTTGATCTAGGAAGAAATGGGGAAAATGCAGAAACAGAATGGCTAACAAGTTAAGGGAACAAATTTATTGGATAAGTAAATAAAGCAATAAGAGGGTCCATTTATTACTAATTACTGAAAAGAGTTGAAAATTCTCTCAAGCAAGTGTTTGGCCAATGTACATTGGACTAATTTCCTGATTTATAAATTCTATAATGGCTTATTTCGGGGGTTCAAATTTCTTAGTGTCATAGAAATGCCCCATTGTGATATTTGTTATTATACTATAGGTTTATCTTTACAGTTTTACTAGCTATAGTCTTGTTAAATTCAAATGCTCAACTCTAATTTCATTAAAGTTATCACCAGGATATCAAAGGACCTAGATTATGGCTTTATATTATGGACAAAAGGGCTCCCCATAGTCAATTTGCTGAGTCTCTCAAAGTGTGCTGCCAAAATGGGTGATTTCAGCAATATTCTACAGAATTATAATTATGGATGGTTCCTGATTGGAAGACTTCTATGAACTGATAAAAAAGTAAGTAGAACCATAGTAAAGGCAATATTGTAATCAAGATCAACTGTGAAAGACAGTTATTTTGATCAATACAATGATCCAAAATCAATTCCCAAAGACTCATGGTGAAAAATTGCTATCTACCTTCAGAGAGGGGAAATCTGAGGATCTCTTCACATTGAAAAATACCTTTTTCATTTTCTTTATGTTACTTGCATTTTTTGTAACATGGCTAATGTAGAATTTTTTGTATGGCTTCACATGTATAATTGATATGTTAGTTGCTTTTTCAGTGGGTAGAGAGGGCAGGAGGGAGATAAAGTGGAACTCAAATAAAAGAGTGTTAAAAATAAATAGCTAAAATCTTACCTTCTATTAAAAATGTTATCATTATAGATATTATGCTCTTCATGAGGAGCGTCTATCAAAGTCAGTTAGATAAGAACTCCTTTATTTTACAAGAAGGCAATATAGAAGACCATTAAAAGTAACATGGCATTATTATCTGTGAAAATGGAAATTTATAAGAAGGAAGTCAGTGTTAATTCCATGTGGATGTTCTAATGAAGACTGCTGGAAGATACTCCAAAAAACTGCAAGTCTTATATGAGGATGTCATACTTCAGTATAACTGAATAACCAATCAACCATCTCAATAACTGATCTGACCTTCTCAACCTAGATATATTTTATGACTTTTAATAAAAAGTAGAAATCATTATATTATGGTTACTACTCTTTCTATACTATGTCATTTCTTTGTCATTCATAGTTTCTTTGTACATCTTTACTGGCAATTCTGAAAATGGAGCAAGATTATGTCCTACCATTTTGAGGACATCATACTCATGTCATATAAGACTCACAGAACAGAGATGAGAAGGATTAGTGAAACATCATCATATTGATCAATTCCAAAGTAATTTAAAAGAGAATGGTTAAGTGAATATGAAGGCATAAGTAGCTGCTTTTTAAAGAGCTGTTAGCATTTTGGCTGAAGATGGCACATGTGCTAGGAAGCAACAGAACCTGGTAGATAGAGCAAAGACATCCTGGTTCTTTAGGACTAGATGAAATACCTATCAGGGAGGAATTTATTTTAAGACAAAAGAACTAGCGATTACAAAGGTTAATTCCTTACTTACTGAAATATATCCCCATTTATGAGGCTCAGAATAATGTTACAGTATAGATTGAGTTGACAACAAACTAAATTAGCCTTGAGAGGTCAATCCCTTTGAATCTGAACAAAGCCAGGAACATGAACAAGAATCAAAGTTCATTGCAATTATTCTAGGACTAGGAACATAGACATGTGATTTTTTTAGAGCTAAAATGGACAATAAGGGGTTATAAAAGAGAGGGTGTATCAAAGGAAGTAATGCTTAGAAACAAAATAGATTTTTTAGGATGGACAAGGTAAAAAGGGAGTGAAAAGGATAAATAGAAGAAAAGAAAATGGAGGGAAATACACAGATAGAAATTATAACTGTGAGGACAGACAGGGTAAAAAGGGAGTAAAAAGAATAAATAGAAAATAAGATGGAGGGAAATACATATAATGCTGGATGAAAATGGTATGAACTCCCTCATAAAATAGAAGGAAACAGCAGACTGGATTAGAAACTAGAATCTATCAATATGTGGTTTATAAGAAACACACTTGAAGCAGAAAGATATGGAGTTAAAATTATGGGCTGGTGCAGAAGCGATTATTCTTCACCTAGGGTTACTTTTTTAAAGAAAATGTAGGAATAGCAATCAGGATCTCAGACAAAATAAAATAAAAAATAGAACTAATTAAAAAGAGATAATTAAAAAACTACATTTGACTAAAAGTTGCCATAGGTAAAGAAAATCAAAAAAATTTATGGCAAGTTTCTTTGATAAATGTCTCATCTCTTAAATACATAGGGAACTGAGTCAAATTTAAAGTAATAAGAACCATTTCCCAACTGACAAATCATCAAGAAAGTATATGAATGATCAAATGAAAAAATGCTCTAAATCAGTATTGATTAGAGAAATGCAAATTAAAAATAACTCTATCAAGATTCTTACAGTTAGTAGAGCCAAGTTGGTTGGAGGAGAAGAGCTTCTCTTAGGTGCTCTCTCCAAAATATTTCAAAAACCTTAAAATTATGACTCTAATTAAATTTTCAAGAGAGAGAGAACCAACAGAAAGATCCAGAGAGGCAATTCTCCAGCCCAATGTAACCTGGAAAATAGTGAGAAAATTGTGTTCCATGGGGTCGGAGGGGCAGCACCAAGTCAAAGCAAAGGAACTTCAGTCTACCGGGAACATCCGCAGGGCTCCTGGGAATGCTAGCTCCCAGCAGCAGAAGCAGTTTCCTGACATGTACCCCAGGGATCAGCAGGGAGACCCCTGCCAGAGCAAGTGCAAAGCCCAGGTCCTCAGTGTGGCCCCAGCAGTCCACATCCCAGGAAACAGAAGCAGAACTGTGCAGCGCCCCAGCAGGAGCCTCCAGGCAGCTGTGCCCTGAGTGCTCAGTCAACTGAAGGTAAAGGAGTGAAGGGAGACTGCTGAGGTCTGTCCTCTGTCCCTGGAAAAGGACTCTGGGGCTTTGACCACATTCAGACCCTGGTCATAGTCTAGGCCCCCCATAGAACAGGGAACCTCCCCCCTCACAGCCCCTGGGCAGAGGCGTGCACTTGTGGTCATTCACAGACCAGGAGAGCAGTCAGAGCCTCATACACTGAGGTCCTGGGGGGGGGGTGTCACAATAATACTTAAAAGCTCAGGAAGCACCCCAAAACCAGGAACAGGGTGGGGAAATGAGTAAACAGGAAAAAAAAAACAGGAACCTGACCATAGACAATTACTTTGGTCCCATGGAGGACCAAAATACTCAATCTGAAGATGAGAAAGTCCAAGCTTCTGCATCTAAAGAATCCAAGAAATATAGAAGTTGGGCTCAGGTTATGACAGAGCTCAAAAAAGACTTTGAAAATGAAGTAAGGGAAATAGAAGAAAAATTGAGAAAAGAAATAGATATGCAGGAAAAACATGAAAATGAAGTCAGCAGCTTATTCAAGGAGATGCAAAAAAATGCTGAAGGAAAAAATAACTCCATCAGATTGGTTAACATGACAGAAAAGGAAATTGGCAAATGCTAGAGGGGAAGTAGAAAACTAATGGGGAAAGGGGTTCCCTGCAATCTGTTTCTGACCATTATCCTACTCCTTTCCTCTCTTGGGTTGAAAAATTCTACTGCTGGGGCTGCTGCTGCTGGGGTTAATATTGATGTCATCACATATGTACTTTCTAGACAGGCTTCCATTGTGGTCTCACAAACATCTGATCTCTTAAGTTTTCTTAGGCCATAAAAACATTTCATCCTGATATTTTGTGGGCCTTGCTACTCCAAAATTTGATTTGAGACATTATTTTAAGGTTATTTTGAGGGAAACGTGAAGAGGGTTCAGCTGGATTAATTGTTAAAAGAGTCACCAGCAATTTGCCAATAGTCCAAAGGTTTATAAAACAGTTGATTTCTGTACCAAAGAGATCATAGAGAAAGGGAAAGGATTAAATGTATAAAAATATTTATAGCAGCTCTTCTGTAGAGGAACAAAATGGGAAATCAAGGATATATTCATTATTTTGGGGAATGACTGAACAAGTTGCATTATGATTGTGGAGGAATAATATTTTGAAATAAAAAAGGCAAAAGGAATGGTTTCAGAAAAACCTGGGAAGACCTTTATGAATTGATTCAGTAAGGTAAGAAAATCAGATATTCATTGTTATATCAATACTGTAATGATGATTAACTGGGAAAGAATTAGCTATTCTGATCAACAATGATCTAAGACAATTCTAAAGCACTCATGATGAAAATACTATCCACCTTGAAAGAAAGAACTAATGAAAATTGAATGTAAGTTGTAATATGTATATTTTATTTGCTTTTTTTAGTGACATGGCTAATATAGAAATAGGTTTTATATTATTTGACACATATAATTGATATCATATTGTTTGCCTTCTTTTTTTTTAGGTTTTTTTTTTTTTGCAAGGCAAACGGGGTTAAGTGGCTTGTCCAAGGCCACACAGCTAGGTAATTATTAAGTGTCTGAGACCAGATTTGAACCCAGGTACTCATGACTCCAGGGCTGGTGCTTTATCCACTATGCCACCTAGCCACCCCTCTACTATGCCACCTAGCCGCCCCTCCACTATGCCACCTAGCCTCCCCATATTGCTTGCCTTCTTAATGGGTGAAAGAAAAACTAGAGATTGAGAAAGAATTTAGATCACGATTTTTTTAAAAAAAAGTTATACATAAATAAATGAAGATGAGAAGGAAAATTATCTTACTTATAATTATAGCAACAAGTACAAATGTTCCAGTAACTCAGGACCCACCATTTAATGCATATATTGTAGGAAACATACAATGTCATGCATGTTTCAGTGGCTTTAGTTTGAAATTGGTGAGTGTTATGAAGAATATTTAAGATAACACTAATTTTCAGATTCCCAACAAAGAAGCTAAAAGGAAATTTTAAAAAATTACTTGTGGGAATACATTTTTAGGTTATGTTACAAATGAGCATTTAAAAATTATTTTTTTTTCTCTGAATCAGCAACATCTATAATTATAGGAGTCTATTTTTTCTTTTCCCTTACAACTACAACTCAGATAAAGGAAACAGTCAAAGGACTTCTTGCCAAGATGGTGGAGAGAAGACAGGCACTGTGCTACGGTCTCCTGATCTTCTCTCATATATAATATAAAACAAACCTCTTAACAGAAATTCAATAGACAAAACCCAGAAAAAGAAACTAGAACATATATGAACAGGGTCTGTCTTCAGGGATCGTGGGTAAGCC
Source organism: Macrotis lagotis (assembly GCF_037893015.1). Lineage (NCBI taxonomy): Eukaryota > Metazoa > Chordata > Mammalia > Peramelemorphia > Peramelidae > Macrotis > Macrotis lagotis. The sequence goes on from NC_133666.1 coordinate 345,086,416, forward strand.
AGGGGAAGAGAGCAGAGAGACAATGGGGGCATAGTAAGAGCCAGACTAAACTAAGATCAAGCACAGAGGCTTTGATGGTGGGAGCCACAATCCAAGAGCCAACAAGGCCCAGGAGGCTTTGACTGTGGAAGCAGCAATCTGGAAAGCTCTAGCAGGGTTACAGGGCTAGTTCTCACAGAGCATCGCCAAGTGCTTCTGGATATTGATCTGCTGGGCTTGGTTAGTCTGGTGGATCCCAGACTCCATATTTTCATTTCAGCAGAGTCCTCTTCCAAGAACAAACACAATAACAGTCCCCCCCATTGTTCCTACCCCCCAGCCACAGGCTAGGGCAATAGAGCTCCCTCAGCTGAATAGGGAGATTAACATTTTTCACATTCTCTCCACAGGGGCCAGTCTACATTGTTCAAAGATAAAAGTATCCAGCAGCCCCACCCAACCCCTATAGGCCTAGGAAAAGGACCTCAAATCAAGATCAGAGACAATCCAGAGGGAGCAACCAGCACCCCCTATTGGTCAGTTCATTTGAAGTTACCAAACCCAGTGAGCAAAGCCTCTAGGGATCTCACCACCAAACTTCTATGAATCAGCTCCTCTCCTAACACAAGATCTCAGGAAAATGACAAAAAGCCAGTAGAGGGGGCGGATCCAAAGAAAACTACCTAGAAGAGAAAGACCCTAACTCAGAGAGAGCTAAAACATCTGAGGAGAATATGAATTGGTTTCCAGCCCAGAAATACTTCCTTGAAGAAATCAGGAAGGAGTTTAAAAATCAATTTAAAAATTTGGGAAAAGAAATCCAAGAGAAAATTAACACCTTGAAACAAGAAAACAAATCCTTGGAAAATACAACTAGATAAATACAAAAAAGAAATAAATCTCTCAAAACCTCAATTGGACAAATTGAATACTCCTTCAAAAATAGAACTGACCAGTTGGAAAAGGAGTTGCAAAAGGTAAATGAAGAAAATTGTTTTCTAATAAAAGGAGTCTAGGGGTGTCTAGGTGGCACAGTGGATAGAGCACCAGCCCTGGAGTCAGGAGTACCTGGGTTCAAATCTGGTCTCAGACACTTAATAATTACCTAGCTGTGTGGCCTTGGGCAAGCCACTTAACTGCATTTGCCTTGCAAAAACCTAAAACAAACAAACAAACAAGCAAATGAATGAATGAATGAATGAATGAATAAATAAAATTAAAAAAGGAGTCTGTGGAAACTAATGACTTTATTAAAAGACAAGAATCTGTTAAATAGCACCAAAAAATCAAAAAATAGAAGAAAATATAAAATACCTTGTCGTCAAAACCATTGATCTTGAGAATAGAACCAGGAGAGACAACCTGAGAATCACTGGGCTTCTGAAAATATTGAAGAGAAAAAAAGCCTGGGCGTAATATTGCAGGATTTATTGAGTAAAAATTGTCCTGACATCATGGAACCAGAGGCCAAAATAGTTATTTAAAGAATACATTGATCCCCTCTGGAAAGAAATACCAAAATGAAAACACCACGGAATATGGTGGTCAAATTCCAGAACTACCAGAAAAAAGAGAAAATCCTGCAAGCAGTCAGAAAGAAGCAATTTAGATACCAAGGAGTCACAGTAAGGATTACACAGAACCTGGCTGCATCAACATTAAGGGATCGAAGGGCCAGGAATGAGATATTCTGAAGAGCAAGGGAGCTTGGAATGCAGCCAAGAATTTACTCTCTGGCAAAACTCAGCCTTCTCTTCCAAGGGAAAAGATGGCCATTTAATGAAATAGGAGACTTCCAACTTTTCCTGATGAAAAGACTAGAGATAATAGAAAATTTGGACTTCAATCAGGAGACTCAAGAGACACAAGAAAAGGTAAAAAAAGGGGAGGTAAAAGAAAAAAAAACCTTTTCAATAAGATAAAACTGGCTATATCCCCACCTGGAAGAAAGACTCTAATAACTCTCAAGAATTTCAACTCTATTAGAAAGAATATACTTAATCAGAAATAATGGTCATGCTACTTAACTGTGACTGATAGAATGATTTAAAAACAATACATCCTTAAAAAGGGGGACAGTAGAGAAGGGAGGATAGAGGAGATTGAATGAAGTAAATCACATTACATAAAGAGGTACAAAGAACCTATTGCAATAGTGGGGAAGAAGGGAGGAGGTGAGAACCACCTGAATCTTATTATCATCAGATTTGGCTTAAAATTAACATACACACACTCAGTTAAGTTAAGAAACTTATCTTACCTTTCAAGTATTAAAAGGGGGAAAGGGGAGAGGGAAGGAAAAGAGGAACTAATAGAAGGAAGGGAAGGAAGAAGGGGCAAAAGGAAAGGGGAAAGAAAGGGAGGGGTTATCCAACCCCTCCCTTTCTTGGATATAAGGGGGCAAACTGAATTTGGTAGTATTCAGAAACAAAATATTGGGGAATTTGGATAAAATGAAAAAGGGGAAAAATACAGAGAGAAGATAGCATGGAGGGCAATAAAGAGTTAGTAATTATATCTTTGAATGTGAATGGGATGAACTGTCTCAACACATTCAGCTTAGATCAATATATAGCATGGAAACAATGTAAAGACTAACAAACTGCTTTCTGTGGGGGTGGGGGGAGAGAAGTGGGATTAGGGGAAAAATTGTAAAATTCCAAAATAAATAAATAAATTTAAAAAAAATTTGAAAGCAAGAAAACTGAAGGAAACAGTCAAGAAGGTTAATTTCTTCAAGAAATCAATCAAGGCAGATGACATTGCAGACTCTAACAAAACTGACCCCAATTCAGAAATGACAATTAAGTTAAGCTTTCCTCCTCTCTTCATAGTAAAAAGGAGAAAATAACTCCTTCAAATGTAGACTGGAGCTAAAGGAAGCTGATGACTTTGTGAGAAATCAAGAAGCAATAAAACAATACCAAAAGAACAAAAAATTAGAAGAGAATGTGAAATATCTCATTGGACAAACAACTGACCTAGAAAACATATCCAAGAGAGATAACTTAAAAATTATGGGGCTACCTGAAAGTCACAATCAGGAAAAGAGCCTAGTCTTCATTTTTCAAGAAATAATGTCACAAAATTGCCCTGAGATCCTAGAAACAGAGGGTAAAATAGATATTGAGGGAATTCACCAATCATTTCCTGAAAGATCCCAAAAGAAAATATTTCAGGAATATTATAGCCAAATTCCAAAACTCCCAAGTCAGAGAGAAAATACTACAAGTAACAAACAATTCAAATACCATGGCTCCATGATGAGGATTACACTGGATTTGGCGGCATCTACATTAAGGTCTTGTAGGACTTGGAATATGATATTCCAGAAGGCAAAAGAGCTTGTTTTACAACCAAGAATCAACTACCCAGCAAGAATGAACATACCTTTTCAGGGGGAAAGATGGATTTTCAATGAAACGGGACTTTCAAACTTTCCTATTGAAACAACCAGAGCTGAATAGAAAGTTTGATTCCCAAGTACAGGACTCAGGGGAAAAAAACAGAGAGGGAGGATGAGAAGGACAAATTATGAGGAACTTAATGATGTTGTTCTATGTCTATTCATGCTTGGGAGGAAGATACTGATGACTCATTTGAACCTTCTCATTTATAAGAGAAGTTAGAAGGAGCATATATAAGACATAGGAGGGAATTGAAAATAAATCTTCAAAGAGGAGATTCAAGGGATACATGAAAAGGTAAATAGGGGAAAAGAAAAAGACTGATATTCAGTAAGATTAAACTGGTTATATCCCCTATCTGGGAGAAAAATTCTCAAAATTCTTGAGAATTATAACTATTGACAAGAGCATACTTAGACAGAAAGTATGGGCATAAGTTGATCTTGATGGAATGATTTTTAAAAAATTAAGATGTTAAAAAAGATATTGAAATGAAACTGGAGGAAGGGGGAGGCAGAATGGGATAAATTATTTCACATGAAGAGGCATAAAGGACCTATTGTAGCAGAAGGGAAGAAGGTAAGGAGTGAGAATTGCTTGAATCTTACTCTCTTTGGATATGGCTTAAAGAGGGAATAACATACACTAAATTGTTTTAGAAATTTATCTTAGATGTTCTACAGATGATGATGATGATCTACAGATGTTCTATGGATAATGATGTTTCACAGATGATGATGTTCTACAGATGTTCTACAGATGACGATGATGTTCCACAGATGGTGATGATGTTCTACAGATGTTCTAGAGATGTTCTACACATGATGATGATGTTCTACAGATGTTCTATGAATGATGATGATGTTCTACAGATGTTGTATGGATGATGATGTTCTAAAGATGTTCTACAGATGATGATGTTCTAAAGATGTTCTACAGATGATGATGAACATCATCATCTGTAAAACATCTCTAGAACATCTGTAGAACATCATCATCATCCATAGACCATCTGTAGAACAGCATCATCCATAGAACATCTGTAGGACATCATCATCATCTGTGGAACATCATCATCATCATCATCATCTGTAGAACATCTGTAGAACATCATCATCATCATCTGCAGAACATCATCATCATCTGTAGAACATCATCATCATCCATAGATGTATTCAAGTATTAGGGAAAAGGGGGAAGGGAATGAGGGATTAATAAAAGGGAGGGGGAAAAAGAAGGAAAGGTGAAAAGGGAAGGAAAAGGGTAGGGACTGATAGAAGGGGGGCAGCTTAAGAAAGTCGGTATGCAGAAGTAAAACATTGGATAGCGTGAGGGTAGGGAGGAAGACTATAAACAGAGGGAAGATAGCATGGAGGGTAATAGTTAGTAATTTTAACTGTGAATGTCAATGGGATGAACCCTCATAAAACAGAATAGGATAGTAGAGAGGATTAAAAAACAGAATCTTACAATATGCTGCTTAAAAGATGTACATTTGAAGCAGAGAAACATATACAGAGTAAAGGTAAAAGGCTAAAGCATAATATATTCTGCTTTAGTTAAATTGAAAAAAGCAGGAGTAGAAATCCTTATATCAGACAAAGCTTTTGAAAAAATAGATCTCACAGAAAGGGATAAGGAAGAAAACTATATCCTCCTAAAAGGTATCATAGACAATGAAGCAATTTCAATTCTAAATATTTATGCAAGTGGTATATAGCATCCAAATTCTTAGAGGAGAAACTAAATAAGTTAAAGGATGACATAGACAGCAAGACTATATTGGTGGGAGACCTCAACCTCCCTCTCTCAGAATTAAATAAATCTAACATAAAATAAACAAGAAGGACATTAATTTTGGTGAATAGAATGTTAGGAAAAGTTGGGTGTGGTAGAACTCTGGAGAAAACTGAATGGAGATAGAAAGAAATATATCTTTTTTATGCAGTACATGACACCTACATAAGAACTGATTATGTATTAGGGTATAAACACCTCATAATCAAAAGCAAAAAGATGGAAATATTAAATGCATTCTTCAGATTATGATATAATAAAAATCACATGCAATAAAGAGTCATTGAAAGATAGACCTAAATAAATTGGAAACTAAACAGCCTAATTTTAAAAACTAAGTGTATCAAGCAACAGATCATAGGAAGAATTAATAATTTCATCCAAGACAATGGCAATGGGGAGACAGCATAGCAAAACTTGTGGAATATGGCCAAAATAGTTTTTAGAGGAAATATTTTATCTCTAAATGCATACTTGAATAAAATAAAGAGGAGATCATTGAATTCGGTATGTAACTACAAAAACTAGAGAAAGAACAATTAAAAATCCCGAATTAAATACCAAATTAGGAATTCTGAAAATCAAAGGAGAAATTAATAAAATTGAAATAAGAAAGCTATTGAACTAATTGGGGGTTACTGGGGGTAGCTAACTAAACTGAGGCTTTTTAAATAAAAACAATAAAGTAGATAAAACTTTGGTTTATTTGATTAAAAAAAAAGAAACAAGAAAACCAAATTACCAGAATCAAAAATGAAAAAGGTTCACTTGCCAGCAATGAGAAGGAAATAAAAGTAATAATTCAGGGCTATTTTGACCAATTATATGCCAATAAATTTGACAATCTAAATGAAATGGATGAATATTTACAAAAATATAATCTTCCCAGGTTAAAACAACAGATAATTAACTCCTTGAATAACCCCAGCCCTGGGACTTTAATACTTTGTTGGTGGAACTGTGAGTTCATCCAGCCTTTCTGTAGAGCAATTTGGAATTATGCCCAAAGGGCAATAAAACTGTCCTTTGATTCAACAATATCACTACTAGGTCTGTATCCCATAGAAATCACTAAAAAAAAGTAAAAAAAAACCCACATGTACAAAAATGTTCATGGCAGCTCTTTTCAAAGCAAAGAACTGGAGTTTGAGTGAATGCCTATCATTGAGGAATGACCAAACAAATTGTGGTATGTGATTATGATGTAATGCTATTATGCTATAAGAAGTGATGAGGGATGGGACTTCAGAAAAGCCTGGAAAGGCTTAAATGAACTGATACTGAGTGAAGCGAGCAGAACCAGAAGAACATTATATATACTAATCACAACACTGGGTGATGCTTAACTGATAGGTTTGTTCATTTCATCAGTACAATAATCAAAGACAATTCTAAAAGACTTGTGATGGGAAATACCATCCAAACCCAGAGAGGGAACTATGGAGTTTAAATGCAGACTAATGCTTACTGTCTTCAATTTTTAAAAGTTGTCTTATACATTATGATGCTTTTTTCTCTCTATTTTTTTCTTCCATTTAGATTTGATTTTCTTTCACAATATGATTAGCATGGATCTATGTTTAGCATATTTACACATGTAGAGCCTATATTAGAAGTTTTCTGTTAAGGGGAGGAGGGAGAGAACAAAGGAAGGAAAAATATAAAACTCAAAACCTTTCAAAAAATAGATTGGTGAAAACTATGTTGCATGATGTTGAAAAAACAAACAAATGAAAATATTTTTAAAAACAAAAATAAATCAAAAAAACACAAATTAAAATATTTAATTGTGTTTTAGTTATCTCACTAATTTCCCAATTAATAGATTTTTTTGGTTCTGTCACATTGGGGAATATTGTAAGCATCAGCATTTGAGTGGCAAGTTTGACCTCTTTGATCTACATTTTGCAGTGAAGTAAATTGAAGCCTAGAGAAGGAAAATGACTTAGCCAAGGTCACATAGGTAGTAAATAACAGATAGAATCACTTAAGGCTAAATCTTTATGCTTCATTTGAGTTTATCTTCTTCTTACCATCCGATTTACCATGTCACAGGAAAGTTTTGGGAAGGCAAAGATTCATTAATCTTAAGCTTAAAGGGCACTAATCTAGTCTAACCCACCCCTTAAAGGAATTCCTTTTTATAGATCTCTCACATGTGTTCATTTATTTGAAGATCTCTCAAGATGGATAGCCTGCTTCCCTTCATGAGCAAAGATAATAGTGGGACAATCAAAAAGTTGCCCTAAGGGTCAAAATTTAGATTGGATTTATTTATTTTCCATCTGGTCACAAACAGTTTAGCTCCTATTATCAACTATAAAAGTAGACAGATAACTATTTCTCATACTATCTTCTCATATTTCTCATGTCATTTGTCAAATGTGGGGAAAGTTCTTCTGGATTGGCCCTAAATCCTGAATTTGTTATTGATGTTGTCTGACTCTGTGACACCATGGACCAAAGCAAATTAGGTATTTCTATCCTTCCCCATCTCTCAAAATCATTCCAAATTTATATTCATTATTTCCATGATGCTATGGATCCATCTTATTCTCTGCCATCCCCTTTTCCTTTTCTCTTTCCAGCATCTTCCCAACATCAAGGTCTTTTCCAATGAGTCCCATCTTCTCATTATGTTGTCAAAGTATTTAAGCTTCAGCTTCAATATATGACATTCCAGTGAATAACCTGAATTAATTTTTAGAGCTAATTGGTTTAATATCCTGCCCTTAGACAATTTTTTCCATTTCTCACTACTAGCATATCCCCCAAATAGTTTCCATTTATACATAATTCTCACAGCAAAGTCTTTTTTTGGAAAAGATTTTAGCAAATGAATACAATATTTAAAAGTAAGTCTAAAGATTTTGCTCTAAAGTTTGCAATCCCTTTCACTTTATCAACTTAAAATCTCAGAAAATGAGCTGAAACCAAGTCATCTAAGTAAGATATGATTACCATTATCATTACAAAATTCTCCTAACAACTCCTAAGTCCTAGGTAAGCCAAAGGTTTCTGTTGCAAAAAAAAACAAAAACAAAAAAAAAAACCAAACTTGCATTTTAAGCTTTCAGATTCCCATCATTGGGTGAGTAGAGATTTCCAGAATAGGCAAAAAGGAAACAAATAAGGAGGAAAAAAGAATTTATTAAGTACCTATTGTGGGGCAGCTAGGTGGCACAGTAAATAGAGCATCCGCCCTGAAGTCAGTACCTGAGTTCAAATTCAGTCTCAGATACTTGCCGCTTATTAATTGTGTGACCTTAGGCAAGTCACTTTTATCCTGATTGACTCACATCCAGGCCTATCTCTGATCATTGTGATTCACATCTGGCCATTGGACCCAGATGGCTCCAGAGGAGAAAGTGAGGCAGGTGGCTTAGCATAGTACCCCCTCAGTTAGATCCAATTCAGATCCTTGTCATGACATCACCTTCCTAATGTCCTGGTCTTCAAGAATGAAGGACAAACATCAATGTTTGTGTCAGGCACCATGGTTTTACTTTTATTATTTCACATGACCCTCACAAAAATTAAACTAATAGATACTTTTATTATCCTTGTTTTTCAGTTGAGGAAACTGAAGTGGATAGCAGTGAAGTGACTTGTTCAGGGTCATACAGCAGCAAGGCAAGGCAGTGAATAGAGTGCTTAATTAAAGTCAGGAAAATCTGAGTACAAAATCCAAAATCCTCAGGGGCAGTTAGGTGGTACAGTGTATTAAGCACTGGTCCTACAGTCAGGAAGACCCAAGTTCAAATTCAGCTTCAGACCTTCAATACTTAATTATGTGACCTTGGCAAGTCACTTAACCCCATTGCCTTACAAAAATAAAAAAAAAATCCAGCCTTAGACATTTACAAATTGCGTGACCCTGTTGGTTAGAAATAGATTGATTACAGTGTGTCCAATTGTGACCAATATGAACTTAAGATGCTCTGCCACAAGTGGGTCACAAATAGTCTATATTCCAAATCTCACATTTCCCAGTTTCTCCCATGCCACATAATCATTTCCAACATTCCCATTGTGAGCACTTGTCCTGTACAAATCACTTAACCCTATTTGCCTCAGTTACTGCATCTGTAAAAAGACCTGGAGAAGGAAATGACAAACCACTCAATTTTTTTTTGCCAAGAAAACCCTAAATGAGATCAAGAAGAGTCAGAAATGACTGAAATAACTGAACAACCAAGCCACACCCAATATCCACTTCAACAATATCTCTCAGTAAAAAGGGTTGCCAAAGCAACCCAGAAAAGAACCAAGGAAACTAAAGTGTGGGAAAGAAGATCTAAATGAGCTGAGTAATTGAGGGTAAATCAGTAATCACCTTCTGACTCTTTTGCCCAGTCATATTTCAGATTCAAGGGAGATACATTTCTCAACTTCTCTTCAATATTCTACCTACCTGAGGAATTGGTGGGGGGAGGAGGTTCAGGGAAGGAAAATGAGCAAAGTTTGTAAATTATGCTATTCCTATAAATACTGGTTGATTCTGTATCATTTTCTTATTGATCCTATTTACAAATTGATTTTGCTCTGTAAGTGCTTAAGTCTTAGTTCTTTGTCTTTGAACTTAGTTGAGAATTCAACTGGCACATAAAGGTTTAATTTTAGCAATCTAACTCTTCTGCTAATCACCATGCTATTATTACCTGAAGGAATTTATTTGACCTGGGGGATGCATGTGAACACAAGGGAGTTGGGGTCTAGTATCTTTACATTGCCAAGTCATCTTTCAAGGACATCTAGTTGCTGTTCATAAAGGGGCAGTCATCTTTTGATCTTGCATTTACACTCCACTAATAGCCTCATGAGAGAAAATTAGCCCCCATTAACAAATTTCCCACCAATCATGTTCTCTGTGGCTCAGATTAGTTACCAACCATGTTGCCCTCAATTCCATGATGTCATTTGCCCTGTTCCTCTGTTCTTGGTTCTTTATTCTCCATAACCTATAAAAGGAAAACTAACCTTTTGTTCTGAGTCTTTGGCATAAATAAAGGCAATCCATCCACCCATTTATTGACAGCCAGAATTCCTTGTTAAAGTTATCTTGCTCAGGAATTGACTCAGTACTCTTTTGTTAGATTTCAGTCATAACACTGCCCTGATGTAACTGTACACACATACTAACAGTTCATAGGATCCCAGAGTGGCTCTGTTACCCCCCATCCTACCCCCTTAATTTGAGCAGCCTCATGTTCTCTGCCTATGTTCCCCACTCTAGTTTTCCCAGGTACCAGAATTCTAAATTTTAGATCTAATCCTAAGATACTTGATTTTTCAGACTCCAATTTAGGAGAAAGTTTTCCTTTTACCCAGCCAAAGTATGTCTCTGAAATTTTCCTCTGGAAATAACTTGTGCAAGTTAAATGTCTCTATGTAACAGACTTTCAAATTTTTGAAGACAATTATTGTGCCTGCCCCTAGTATTCTCTTTCAAGAGAAAATTCCTAGTCCCTCTACCAATTTTGTTGACATAGTCACTAGTCTATTCATGTATCTAATTCTTCCTTCAAGATGAACTCTAATTTGCTAATGCCCTTTCCAAAATTTATTTCCCAGAAATAATTTCATATTTAGATTGACCAGGTAGTTTATAAGGGGATTATCATTAGGCCTTCCTTAATGTCAGCAAAGATTGTGATAGCCTATTTTACTTTTGCCTGTCATATCAAACTGCTGATTCTGATCTAAATTTTGATTTTACTCCCAGACACTCATCATCTGGGTCTGTGTCTACCCTTATTGCTTTATTCACATTTCAGGGATGCTGAAACTACCCTAGGTTACAGGTTAGAGCTAAAGTAAACTTTTCCTATCACTACTTTCCTGGGGACCTGACTCACATCCCCACCATCTTCCCATCATTGCCATCCTGGGCTCCATTCACTCTAAATACTTCATTTGCTTTCCACTGCTGGGAGATGGGGGTGACATGAAACTTTAGACCACAAAAATTGATTTTAAAAACAAATAACTTACTACTAAGGTATCAGTAGAGGGGAGGAATATGGACACAGAAATAAAAGCATGAATCTTTTGATAGGTGGAATTTAGATGTGTGGTCCTTAGCCTCAGAATCCACTAATACCAATGGAACATTCTCCTCTTGACAAGGATCCTTCTATACCTAGGAAGGTGCACTGCCTATGAGAGACTTAGGACTTAATGCTAACTTTAGTATGAAAAATGAATGAATGATTGAATAAATGAATGAAAGTATAGTTGTTAAGTGCCTACTATGTGCTAAGAACTGTGTTAAGGATACAAAGACAAAAGTGAGATTGTTCCTCTTCTCAAAATTTTACCTTCTAATAGAAGACAACACATGCCAGAATAATGGTCAGGGAAGGGAGCTTTGACTTAGGCAATCATAAGGATGGTAAGTGAAATCATAGAATAGTTGATTGTGACCTTTACAGTAGCCAAGTTTGTTGTTGTTTGTCCTTCATTTTCAAAGAAGGCCATAATCTTAGGGAAGTGATGCCATGACTTTCATGTGAATTGTAAAGGGGTACTGTGCAAAATCACCTACCTCTCTTCCTCCTCTGGAGCCATCTGGGTTCAGTGCCCAGATATGAATCAGGAGGACTGGAGATGGCACTGGATGTGAGGCAATCAGGGTGAAGTGACATGCCCAAAGTAACACAGCTCATAAGTGTCAATTTTCTGAGGCTGAATTTGACCTCAGGTTCTCCTGATGACAGGGCTAGTATTCTCTCCACTGTGGCACCTAGTAGCAAAGTATTTGTTTTTATTATTATTCCAAGGGGAATAGGAAGCAGGTATAGTGGAGGTCAGTAGGTAAGGGCAGACAAAAGTATTCAAGGAGATAGAAGAGATAGAAGATGCCCTATCAGGCTCAGGTTTTCAGATAGATGGTTAAGCAGCCTGTCAATAGTAGTCTAAAGTGAGCTAATTTTAGTGTGTTAGATATATTTGTGCAGTTGCTGTTTAGCCATTTCAGTCATGTCTGACAACTGATCAAATTGACAATTTTTTTGGCAAAGATTCTGGAGAGGTTTACCATTTCTTTTCTTCAACTCATTTTGCAGAAAGGATAAGTGACTTGCCTAGAATCACATAGTAGCGCCTGAAGCTAGATTTGAACTCAAGTCTTCTTGATTCCAGGCATTCTAGTTCTGTATCTCTTAGTTGTCCAAGATACATTTGTAACCACCATCTAGAGGAGCTCAGCCCTGGGTTACAGTGGAATAACTTTCCCTAGGATGGGGTGCCATGGGCTCTTAAGGTCTATAGGATGCTGGTGTAGATTAGGAGAAACAGGGTGTAAAGTATGGACACCTGAAGTAATTTCAATGAAAAGACAACTTCCTTAAGCACAGCTCAAGCTAGATCTCCATACCTAGGAAAACTTTACTCATTCAGCTACTACAGGGAACTCAGTGCTTTACTAGGTGCTAAAAATATTACTAAGGCAAAAAAATAGACAAGGAAGACAAAATGAGTAAAAAAGAAAAAGAAAAGAATGAATACTCTTCTCCATGTAGCAATGACAGTAAACTAACACTGAGATAATATATAATATATAATATACGATGGGTTTAAGAGAGGGAAAATGTCTATTTATTAGTATGCTGTTTGTCTTTTGGATTCTGGAATCTATAGGGAGCTTTTACTTTTCTGATATTCTATTATAACTTTCTTTGGGAGACAGAGGCGATCTATCATATGATAACCTTACTTCATATAGAAAAAGTTTTCTGACTCAAGATTCCCACAGAGAAAAGGGAGAAAAAATGTCACAAAGCTTAAGGAATAGTTTTTCCTTCAAATAATTTCTATCACCCATCTCTCCAAGCATGCATACAAAAACTGCCAAAGACACATCATCCCTGGCCAAATGCCACCAACAAGCACAAGGCTTATCCTTGTCTTCATTCTGTATCCTTTTGGAAGGATGGAGGAATGAATACTTTTTGTCCATATTAGCAAAACAATTTTTGTGGCATCTAAGTCACTTTCTCCTAAGACAGCTGCATTTCAGCCCTAAATGAAGTGATTCCTCCAGTATTATGTGTAACCCCTACTCCCCCATTAGGATTCTCTAGAGAGAGAGAGAGAGAGAGAGAGAGAGAGAGAGAGAGAGAGAGAGAGAGAGAGAGAAAAGAGCAATGAAATAGCAAACTTCCATTCTTGACAGCTTCTTTGTCAAGGGAAATCCAGTTAAACAGTCTAATAAGGGGGGAAATCCAGAAAAGGAAAAAGTGACCCTAAAGATCCATTCGGATCTTTTCCAAGAAAAGGGTACTGGAAGAAAGACACACCTGTCAGAGTCTTTTGCTCTTGAGACAAAAACCCTCCATGGCTGGCTTCACCTGTCAGTCACCATCACAGATCTTTGCCACTATTTGCATGGGCAAATAACTTGTAACAGATGGAACATGGCTTCTATGCAAAAATTCAAATGATGATGATTGCTGGTGGCCCCATATTATCCTGATTAAATGTGTTCATTTCCAGTCATCTGTAATGAGCAATCACTATAAGGAGGGAACAGTGAATATTCTTGAGGTAAATGACAGGCAGAAGAAATGCACATTTAAATTCAACTCATTTGGTTCTTCAAGAGAAAACAAAGATGTTTTGAAACACAGTTGGATTGGAATGATCAAGGTTTTCCCTGGGCAGAAGGGCTACAGTGAGTGAATATCTTTTAGGGGTTTCCCCCCACACACAAAAAGACACCACATTTCTATATTAGGTTTGAGATGACATTGAACTCTGGAACCAATACTTTTCTCTAGAGTGTCTTACCATTTTGTTATCATGGGAACAATCTGGTTTTTTTTGCAGTAAATGATCATACATTAGTGTTTATCTTACAAAATTGATCTAGTTAAAAAGAAACAGACTTTGGATATAAAAATAAAGCAAACATTTATTTTGAGTCTAGTGAAATGCTGCTAAGGATTAAGCTTGTATATCTTACTTAAAAACATTTGGGCTAATTCTTTCTTAAATATAAAAGTATTATTTTGTTGAGAGAACTGTTTCTAGCAATAGGAAGACCTATGTTCAAGTTTCAATTGTAACACATAAAAGCTGTGCCATTCAGACATATCATTTAACTTTTCCTTGTTCCAGGCAAAATTTAACACTAAGAAGTAGAACAGGTCTAATCAACTTTGGTAAAGGGACTTTCCTCACAGGGAGATACCAGACCAAGGATCTCATATACTTTTTAAAATTTTTTTTGAAGAGAAGAGATCTATCTTTTCATGGTGTCCATTCTTTAAAGTTATTAATTTTCATCTCACTGGTCTTTCCTGCTGTAATTTATTCCTTTTTACAAGGAAGGTTCTTGCCACAAATTTGCTTTTTTTTCTTCTTTTGTTTAGCTCAGTAATGTATTTTTGGTCTTTCTCTTGTTCCTGTTAGATTTCTGAAGCGTCCTTGCACCTAAAGACTATTTTACTATAGTAGGAAAAGAGATGACAGATAATTCATTCATATTTGATTTAGTATAAAGAGAACTGTCAGAAGACCTAGGTTTATAACCCAATTCTTATGTTTATAGCTTATGTGATCTCAGTCCTCAGTTACTCATCTGGAAAATGAAGGTGTGGCATCTCCACATCTAAATATCCTAATAGTTCCCTAAGCTCTAGGTCAAGGTCTTTCAAACTTTCTTCCAAGGAAATCTGATAATTCTCAAAAACTTTCCTCCCCCATATAGTGCTATTCAGTAACTGAGTTAAGCAGTAGTTATTTTGTGAACTTCCTAATATTTTTGCAACATACATCCTATGTTTACACTTATAGGAGAATTCATGTTCCTGAATACAATCAATGTCCATCATAGAGAGGGAGCAATCCAAGTTTAGTTACCTATAAAATTATCGTATTTGTTGTTTTTTGTTTTTTTGACTCAGCTAAGAAATAGCTTTGAGAAACAGAGTGAAAGAAAGATAAAGATAGAGAATAGAGAGTGAGTGAGTGAGAGAGAGAGAGAGAGAGAGAGAGAGAGAGAGAGAGAATACCATTCCAATTCACCACAGCAGAAAGAAGAGGAAATGATGATCATAAGGTCTGCCAAAATATCAAATAGCAGATAGTTGAATCTGAAGGAGGGGGAGGAAGAATTAAAGGTCATGGGGCAAAGACCTCACTGTTATATTGCAGGAGGAATGTGCTTGGTAGAATCTGAGCCTGCATTCTTGTATCAAAAAACTGGAGGAAGTCTATATTTTCAATCTTCTGTCCTATAACATTTCTTTTTTAAAAATATTTTTATTCATGTTTTATTTTTCCAAATACATATTATAAAAGTTTTTTTAAAACATTCATCCATATGCCTATGCATATTTCTAATTTACAAAATTACTTCCACCCTTCCTTCCTAAGGCCCTCCCCTCAGTGGCAACAGGTTAATATTATATTTACCCATTTGAATTAAGCATGTTTACAGGTTAGCATGTTATACTTTTTGGTCTGAGGAATTAGGATTAAGGAAAAGAAATGGATGAGATTTTTTTAAAAAGTAAACGTTGTGTTCTTCAGAATCTGAAGGATTTTTTTGTCTTATTTTATTTTGTTTTGTTTTTCCTCCTCTGGGTGAGGATAGCATTGTCCATAGGGATTGTTCTAGTTCACCGAACTGCTGAGAAGAGCTGCATCCACCAGGGTTGATCATCTCACAATGTTGTTGTGAATGTTTATATTGTTCTTTTGGTTCTGCTCCCTTTGCTCAGTATCAGACCTTTAATTCCTTCCAAACTTCTCTACAGTCTGACCCATAATATACATGTACCACAACTTGGTTAGCCATTCCCCAACTGATGGGCATTCCCTCCATTTCCAATTCTTTGTCACTACAAAAAAGAACTGCTATGAATATTTTGGAACATGTGTAACTTTTCTTATTTTTTATGATTTCTTCTGGGTATAGGCCTAGAATCGGAATTGCTGTGTCAAAGGGTATGAACAGTTTTATTGCTCTTTGAACTCGAGAATGGTTGGATCAGTTCACAACTCCACTAGCATTGCATTAATATCTCAATCCTTACACAACCTCTCCAACATTGATCATTTTCCCTTTTTTGTTAGCTTAGCCAATCTGACAGGTGTGAGGTAATACCTCAGTGTTCTTTTAATTTGTATTTCTCTAATTAATAATGATTTGGAGCATTTTTTCATATGATATTATATATACATGTATATAATATATATATATATATATTATATAGCTTTAATTTCTTCATTTGAAAACTATCTACTCATATCCTTTGACCATTTATCAATTGGGGAATGACTTGTAACCTTATAAATTTGATGCAATTCTCTATATAGTTTAGAAATGAGACCTTTATCAGAACTCTTAGTTGTGAAGATTGTTTCCCAGCTTTCTGCTTTCCTTCTAATTTTGGTAGCATTGATTTTATTAGTGCAAAGACTTTTTAATTTAATATAGTCAAAATCATTCATTTTGAAGTTTATAATGTATTCTATTTCTTTTTGGTCATAAATTTGTCCCCTTTCCATAGATCAGATAGAGTATTTCTTGGTCTATTAATTTATCTATGGTGTTGCCCTTTATTTTTAAATCCTGTACCCATTTTGACCTTATTTTGGTATAGGGTATGAAATGTAGGTCTATGCCTAGTGTTTCCAGTTTTCCCAACAATTTTTCTCAAATAGTGAGTTTTTAATCCCAGAAGCTAATGTCTTTGGGTTTGTCAAATAGGAGATTGCTATGGTCATTACTGCTGTTTCTTTTGAACATATCCTAATCTACTGATCCATTACTCTATTTCTTAACCAGTACCAGGCAACTTTGATAACTGCTTCTTTATAGTATAATTTTACATCTGGTAGAACTAGGCCACTGTTCTTTACAATTTTTTCATCAGTTCCCCCTGCTATTCTTGACCTTTTATTGCTCCAGATGAATTCTGTTAATATTTTTTCCTAGTTTACTAAAATAATTGGCACTTAAAAGGTAATTTAATTTTCATAGAATTGTCATCTTTATTAGATTAGCTCAACCTAACTATGAGCTATTGACATTTTTCTAATTATTTAAATCTGTCTTTATTTGGATGAGAAATGCTTTATAATTATGTTCATACAGTTTCTGTGTTTGTCTTGGAAGGTAAATTCCCAAGAATTTAATGTTGTCTACAGTCATTTCAAATGTTCTATCTCTTGTTCTTGGGGCTTTGTTGCATATATACATATATATATATATATATATATATATATATATATATATATATAAATGTGGATGATTTATGTGGGTTTATTTTATATCCTGCTACTTTGCTGAATTTGCTAATTGTTTCAAGAAGTTTTTTAAGATGTTACTCAGTTTCTCTAAGTATACCATCATATCATCTGCAAAGAGTGAAAGTTTTGCTTCCTCGTAGCCAATTCTAATTCCTCCAGTTTCTTTTTCTTCTCTTATTGCTAGAGCTGACATTTCTAAAACTACCAGATTTCCCCATGTATAAGATGCACATTAATTTGGGGGCCTGAAATTTTGGGGAAAATGGTATTATAAAATTATTGAACTCAAGTTTTATTCATCATGAAATTCAAGGACCTTCTACTCATTGCTTTCAGGCATCTTTTGGGCAAATCTAGTGTGTGGATATATCCTTGGTCCATTCCATTTCATGAACCTGAAGCATCAATTGTCCTCCTTTGATATTAGTATCTTTTTCATCAGCAATTCTTCTTGCCTCAAGCTGAACCATCTTTATGGACACAGGAATTCCAATGGCCCTTTGCTCTTCAATATATATATCTTCAGTTCCATCTCTAAATCAGGCCATTTTGCTGACTTGCCTCTCATGGTCTTCTTCTGCTGTAGTGTTCTCCCTGGATTGTTTTCTCAGTTGGAGAAGGACCAAACTTACATTCAGCAATATGATTTCCATTCATTTTTGTAAACTTTGAACTTGAATTCAGCACTGTACAAAATTCTTTTCTGAGTCATTTCTGGGCAGAATGTGGCAAAGCATAACATAATATACCGGTAAAAATGCAAAACAGTGAGTACAAAGACAACAAATGTAAAAAAGCAGGAAATAAAGTAAAAACATCTATAACCACTCTATAATATACTCCCACTTTTCAGACCCCAATTTTTTTTAAAAAAGGGTGTGTCTTATGCATGGGGCAATATGGTACATTGAATAGTAACAGTGATAATGGGCATCCTTGTTTTGCCCCTGATCTTATAAGAAATGCTGAGTTTTTCCCCAATGCAGATATTTGTTGATGGTTTTAGATAGATATTGCTTATTATTTTAATGAACAATCCATTTATTCCTAAACTTCCTAGTGTTTTTAATAGGAATGGATGTTGTATTTTATCAAAGACTTTTTCAGTTTCTATTGAGATGATCATATGATTTCTGCTTGTTTTGCTATTAATATGTTCAATTATATTGAATGTTCTTCTAAGATTGGACCATCCCTGCCTATCTGGTATAAATCCTACCTGATCATGATATATTATCCCAGTAATAACTTGCTGTAATCTCATTGCTAAAATTTTATTTAGAATTTTTGCATTAATGTTCATTAGGGAGCTTGTTCTATAATTTTCTGTGTGTTTTGGTTCTTCCTGGTTTAACTATCAGAACCATGTTTGTGTCATAGAGGAAATCTGGTAGTAGAACTTCTCCTATTTTTTAAAAATAGTTAATGTAGAATAGGAATTAATTATTCCTTAAATATTTGGTAGAATTCACTTGTAAATCCATCTGGATTTGGAACTATTTCTTCAGGAGTTTATCGATGGTTTCTTCAATTTCCCTTTCTGAAATGGGGTTACTTGAGTGTTACTTCCTCTTAAGTTTATCTGGGCAGTTTATATTTTTGTAAATATTCATCTATTTTGTTCAGGTTATCAAATTTATTGGCATACAGTTGGGCAAACTCCAAATTATTTAGTTAATTTCCTCCTCATTGGTGGTTACTTCAACTATCCAAATCTTTTTAAAATCAAGGCTTAAGCATGCAATTGGCTTTGTGATCTACTCAATGGAACTTTCTGTCTTGAAATCAGGAATCCAACAAATTCACAGTGGCATGAATTGGCCCACAAAGTTCTAAATTAAATATTTTTTTGTTTAGTTTTTTAGGTTTTTACAAGGCAGATGGGGTTAAGTGGCTTGCCCAAGGCCACACAGCTAGGTAATTATTAAGTGTCTGAGGCCAGATTTGAACCCAGGTACTCCTGACTCCAAGGCTGGTGCTTTATCCACTTCGCCACCTAGCCATCCCTTAAATTAAATCTTTAATTGCATTTTTTTCAACACTGTGACATTGACAAAAATTTGAGGTATAGTAAGAGAGGCATGTGTCCAGGAAGAGAGAAATGCTCATTTCAAAGCATTCTGTATTTATAAGAATACATCTGGAGCACTGTGCTCAATTCTGGTCAACATATTTTCAGAAGGAGAAAGTCAAGGAGAAGGTGACCATGGTGGTGAGTGAAATGTCTGTTATGTTGAGAATAGGCTGAAGTAAGTGGGGATGTTTAGATTGAAGAAAAGTCTTAAGGAGAAAGGATTAGCCATATCCAAGTACTTATGGAGCTGACATATTCAAGAGGGATTTTTAGACTTGTAATTTCCTAGGTAGGCCTCTATTCCCCTGGGTCTGTTCTCTTGGTCTTCCCAACTCTGACCCTTTAGTGAGTCAGCTAAAATCTATTTAATCCTTTATTCTTGAATTCTTTGCCTACTTGCTATGTCTTACCAAACTTCACCCTGGGTTACTCCAATCATCTACCACTGTGTTTCCTAATCAAGTTCTTCTGAATAAAGTTACAAAATTGTGGGAAACCCCCTTCCTAAAACTAATATTAATAAAAACAACAATAATAACACATTAGATTCTACCATCCCTGATAGCTGTTGTCCTATAGTTTTCATGCCCTCTCAGCTAAAATTAAAAGTCATCTACATTCAATACCTCTACTTCCTTTCCTCTCAATCTATTCAATCCTTTTGTAATATGATTTCTGACCTCATCATTCTGAATTCAAAATTACCAGTGATTTCTTAGTTGCCAAATCTTCATGGGCTTTTCTCAATTCATATCCTTCATGACATCTCTTTAGCATATAAAACTTCTGATTGGTTCCTCTTCCTGGATATTCTCTCCTCTCAAGGTTTTGTGACACAGCTCTGTCCTTAATTCTCTTTCTCTTAATCTCAGTGCTTTTTGAATTTCTTTTCTAGATATTCAGTCATAATAAGTCCACAAACTCTGAATATTCCCAAAGTTCTTTCCTGGACTCTCGTTTATTTCCTCTTTATTCCATTTGCTGATGGCCCTTATCAGTTCTCATGGGTTTAATTATGATTTCTCTTCAGATGATTTTCATGAAGATCCTTATATCTAACATAGAATCTATCCAGAGCTTTAAAACTGCATTCTTAACTATTGGATATTTCAAATTAGATGCCCTCTCAAGTTTAACATGTTCAAAACAGAACTCATTCTCTTTTCAACCAAAACTTACCTTTCTTTCAAACTGTCACTGTTCAGAAAACCATCATCTTCCCAATCACTCAAGTTAACAACTTCAATGTAATCCTCAAACATCAGTCTCACATAACCATCTATTCAGTCAATTATCAAATATTAATATTTTACCTCAACAACATCTTGATTCATAAAACCATCATCCTAGTCTAGACTTTCATTGGACCTCACCTACATTAATACAATAAAATTTAATTGATCTCCTTGACTTAAGTCTCTCCTCACTCAAATTCACAATTTACACAGCTATGAAGGTGAATTTTTTCTTTTAGTTTTTGCAAGGCAATGGGGTTAAGTGGCTTGCCCAAGGTCACATAGCTAGGTAATTATTAAGTATCTGAGACCAGATTTGAACCCAGGTACTCCTGACTCCAGGGCCAGTGCTCTATCCACTGCACCACCTAGCAGCCCCCTGAAGGTGATCTTCTAAAAGACCCAGTACTCCTCATAACTCTGGATTCATAAATTGGTTCAATCTTGGGTGCTGATCCCAAAGGGTCATTTATTTTCTCTCTTTGGCTTATTATGTCTCAAAAAATTTAATTTTGGGAAGTACCAACATATAGGCAAGAATAACTTATATCTAGGTTTCCAGAATGTTCATAATGGGATACCCATTTCCCATATATTCACCCAAGATTACATATACACATATATTTATTTCACATTACAGAAAACTCAAAAGTTGAAAAGGAAACCCTAAGTAAGTATGGAAAGCTATGAGGCACTCAAAGAGGTTCTGCCAGTCTGGAGGCAGCCTCTCTGATATTAAAAAACTCTTAAGGACTTAAACTCCACTGAAAATGAGAGAGACTTTTTGGAACTGTCTTTTTCTCCCCCCTTTTATCAAAGCTGTTCTGTCTAAATAGGCAAATAATATATAAAAACAATAATAGCAGTATATAAAATAGAATAGCAAGATCCAAATCTCTTCTCTTTTCCCCTCAATTAAGAAATTCTTTTAGTCTTTAATGGCTATATGAATGATCCCTTTTCTATACATTCTGATAAGTGCTGTTTAAGAGCAATGAAAAAAGATTCTCTTTTTTTAGAGAAGGTTCAACATATGAATTCTCAAACTTAGAAACTCTTGAGAATATGTTCCAAAGATCCAACATGAATATCACTGATAATAAGATATTCAAAGGTGCTCTTGAGAACTGGAGAGGTCCAAAATGTCTTCATGAAGAAGATACAGCTTAATCCTGGGGCTAGAGAAGGCCAGGCTAGGTTAGGTAGGTGAGAAAGTATTGAGAAGGTATGTCAAGAAGAGGTAACAACATGAACAAGAGTTTAAAGATAGAAAAGCATATGAGCTCCAAAGAAAAGTAAAAGCATCATTTGGAATGTCAAGGCAGGAAAGAACATTTGGGTTACATTAGAGAAATTCTAAAAATATGTATTTAAGTTTTTATCCAAGAGGCACTGAGATTTATCCAAAGCCACTGAGATTCCATAAGCAGAGAATCACACAATGATAAATTGCTAATACAGTGGGGTTACAAGATGCCATTTGAAGCCAACAAGTCCAACTCCATATATATGTAAATGTATATATATGAGGAAATTGGAGACAGAGAGCTAGCATACAGCTAGCAAGTATCTGTCTGAGATAGGATTTGAACCTAGATGTTTTTGACTCCACTAGATCCAGATGACTCTGGAGGGGACACTGAGGCTAGTAACTTAGCACTGCACTCAAATCCAATTCACTTGTATGCATTGGCATCACCTCCCTGATGTCATGGTTTTCTTCAAAAACAAAGGACAGGGGCAGCTAGGTGGCACAGTGGATAGAGCACTGGCCCTGGAATCAGGAGTACCTGAGTTCAAATCCGGCCTCAGACACTTAATAATTACCTAGCTGTATGACCTTGGGCAAGTCACTTAACCCCATTGCTTTGCAAAAAAACTATAAAAAAAAAGAACAAAGGACAAACATCAACATCATCTTATCAAGAAGATTTAATATATATAATATATATATATATATATGTATATGAAAGTAGATTTAAAATGAAGAATTAAGCTAAAATACAATGTTCCAAAAATCTCTATATGGGGGGTTTTATTGCTTTTTTTCTTTCCCTCTTTTATTTATCAATGATCTGCTAGATCATGGAAACAGGGAAGGGTGGAGGGAATCACACAATCTGTTAGTTTATCATAAGGGAAACTTCAATCTGTTTCTGAAGAGGTGAAGTTTGATAATTTGAAATTAAAAAGAATTTCTAATTCTAAGACAGAAACTTAGAACAGAGCCCCTGTCATTGCTAAAACGGATGATACATTTGGAAACTGTTTAACTGATCTGTGTTCCAAATAAACCTAGTCTTTGAAGACAAGACACTCCTTTTGGAGAAAAAAAAGCCTACCAGGTTCCCAGACCTGATGAAGTCTCATTTTGGGGGAGAAAAAGTAAATACAGATTTTTTTCTATAACCAAATGACATTATTTTTGAAAGCCTTGCCTTCAAGAGTTGAAACCACCTAAGCTCTGACCTAAAAACAAAACCCAAAACAAACAAGCAAATCAGATATCAGAACCCCTTTTTCTTCTTTTGAGGAAGAGGTTAAAACCTCAGCCAGGAACTTCAGATGAAGTCAGCCTCTGTAAGCAAAAAGCAGTTCTATAATTTCATATCCAAAAGTATATGTGAAAGTAAACTTATGAACAATGACTACCATTAAGTATTAGCTCCATGAAAATAGCAAGTACCAACACCCGGGCTATACAATGCCCATATCTCATTGTTTGACTGGTAGAGATAATCCAGTATATAATACCAGCAAGGAGCAAGGTCAAGGAGAACAGAGCAATGGCATTAACAGAAAACAGCAGTGCCACCACTGGGTTAGAGGTGTGAATTTCCTAGTGATATGTGTTCCCAAGTGTCCTTCTCCCCCGCCTCCACCAGCTCCTTTGTAAGGTCACTTTCTATTGATGATGTAAGTATTTGTGGAAAATTGTACACCAGGTTCATCAGAGAAATGTCTGCTTACTACTTTTCTTACTAAGTTTTGATTAGATGAACTATGTCCTCTGGCTAACAAAAGTAAATTTGGGTATGAGCTTGTGTTTTGGTTTCCTTTTAGTGGATACAGGTCCACAGAATACCCCAGGAAATTCTGGCTGAATTTCTTATGTGCTAGAGGAAGGTATCCTAGGTACTACACTAACGCTACTTTATTGTTAGGAAGAAAAAATATTGAACTTTAATTTGGTTTAATTCTCTGCTTTCTGCCTAGAAAAATGAAGCATTCTTCCTGCCAAACTTTCCATTTCAGACTTTGTGCAAATTAGCCTTCAATTGCCTGCTGGTAGCTAAGAGATGAGCAAGTTGTGTGACATTTAAAATTTACATATCTAAAAGTACAAAAACATTCCTTCTATTCTGTATTTGTTGTCAACAGCAACATTTCAATGTCATGTACCTTAGACAATTTATAAATCAGGCAAATACTGTAGATATAAACTAGAAAAAGAGATAATTTAAAATAGTTTCCTGTGGTATAAGAATGACCTTCCTTACTCACTCTAGCCTTAGTCTTGGGTCCTTTAATTCCCCCCTTTAGGAGCTTGGAATATATGGTCTTATTCCTGGGTCTGATATCTTGTTCAATTCAATTCTCACTCAAACCTGAAATCTTGGTCCTCTTGGTTGTTTTTGTTTTCTTCTAGTTTTCACATCAGCTGGTCACACTTAAAGGATTCCAGGAAAGTGATTTAAAAACAGCACAATATTTAACTTTTATGCATAAATAATAATGGGAAAACTCATTAACAATTATAATTATCCAACTATAAGATGGATTGACTTTGTAGTTAGTAGGTTCCTCCTTATTAGACAACTTCAAGTTGTCTTGGTCATTTGTGGGAAGAATCCAGAAGGAAAAGGATAGAATCCTTCATTGGATAGTAATTAGACTAGATATACAAGTTCCTTTCAATTCTGAGATTTTTTGAACTGATGTAATCATTACTATACATATATATATATATATATATATTATATAAGTAAAATATAACACAAGGTTATAATATATTTATTTTTTTGTGTGTGTACACACACACACACACACACACACACAGTACACACACAGATATATATATATATATATATATATATACTAGAAATTTATTATGATAAACTTTTCTTTATTTTCTCCCTTCAGTATGGATTCAATTTTATAAGAGCCATTCCCCAAGTGGTAAATGATCAAAGGACATGAACAGGAAGTAATCTAAACTACTAACAGCCATATAAAACAATGCTCCAAATCACTAATAACCAAATAAATGCAAATTAAGCAACCTTAATTTTCTTAAATTCCCAATATAGGGCCATCAAGGTTCTACTTGAAGTTGTCTAATAAGGGGGAGCTTAATAACTGCAAGTCAGTTCATCTTATATTTGGATAGCTATAATTGTTAAGGAGTTTTTGCATTATTATTATTATTATTATTATTTGTGGGTAAAACATTAAATATTTCTGTTTATAAATCACTTTCCTTAAGTCTTTTAAGTGTGACCAGATGATTTTAAACTAGAAGGAAACAATTGGGAGATTCCATCTCATATACATCTCATTGATAAAGTAGAAAAGAAAAAAGGAAAATGACAAATATAGGGGATACTGGGGGAGACTAGGCATATTTTTTAATTTATACAATACAACAAGCATTTCCATACATAGTACAATAATGAAGATGACTCCATATGAAATTGTAAATCTGTTATGTGCAACATGATATTCTTTTAAATATGTAATTATGTTATATGTTTTTTCTTCCCCCACCCTAGAAACAAATAGGTATGTGTGTGTGTATAAATTAATGTATACATCCATATTTATGTAAATTTATTTTATACATGCTTTTATTATGTTATTTCTCTGGATGCAGATAGCAGCTTTCTTGATATATCCTTTAAAAATAATTTGGATATTTATTATAAAGTCATCCTTAAAACAATGTTATTATTTCTGTATACAATGATCTCTTGGTTCTGCTCATTTTCACTCTTCGTTATTTCATGCAAATCTTCCCATAGTTTTCAAGATCAATGAGTTTATCATTTCTTGTAACACAGTAATATTCCATGACAATCATATATTTGTTCAGCCATGAATTAATTAATGGGTATCCTTGCAATTTCCAATTCTTTTCCACCACAAAGAGAGATGCTATGAATGTTTTAGAGCACATAGGTCTTTTCCTTTTCCCCAGTCATCTTTGGAAACAGATCTATTAGTGGTATTCTTGGGTCAAATGGTATATGCTTTAAATCAATATGTATTAAAGAAATTAACATTAAAACAACCTTGAGATATTATTTTAAACATATCAGATTGGTAAAAATGATCAAAGGGAGAAAAATGACAAATGCTGGAAGGGATATGGAAAAATTGGGATGCTATTTCATTGTGGAATTGTGAACTAATCTAATCAGTTTGGAGAGCACTCTGAAATTATGTCCAAAGAGTTGTATGTATACCTTTTGAGACAATGCATATTAATAAATAAAATTATAAAATAAACATTCTGCTCCAAACATTCTAAAACCAGGTAGATATTATGTACAAAAATAATATTTTCATACTTGTAAACTTGAGTTGTTCCCATTTCCAGGGATCTACCTCATGGAGTTTAAAAGAAGAACCTTCTTTAAATGAAAATATAAATAACATAACATTTTATATCAATTGGAAACAAAAAAAGATCCATTGATTGAAAAATAGCTAAACAAATTGTGGTATATGAATGTGATGAAATGTTTCTGTGCTATAAAAATGACCAAAGGATTATAGATTTAAAAACTGAAGGGACTTTAGAAGATGTTCAGTCTGATGCTCTCATTATACAAATGAAGAAAGTAAGACTCAATGATGCTATTACTTGTCCATGGTCACAGAGTAAGCAAATCTCTAAGATTAGGATAGAAAGTCAGGTGGTCTTACCTGCAAGTCAATGATACTACTTCTCAATATTAAATCCAGTAAAGATTAGAGGCAGCAGGGAAAGAGTTATATGAACTGATACAAAGTCAGAAAAGCAAAATCAGGAAAGAAATATATCAATGACTACATAAATGTAAATAGAAAGAATACAAATTCAAATTAAAACTGAACAGTATGTTCCTTAAAGTTTATCACCAGCTTCAATAGTCTCTACCATAGAAACTTTGGATTTAATCTTTTTAGTATTCTACCACAAGCCTGTCATTTGTACTATCACTTTGGGTCTAGTAAGAGTAATTTTTAGAGAGAGAGGCTGTGAGTAATTACAGTGAGAAAGGACTATTTCCTGGGATAATTAAGTTTAACTATTATGAAGAAGTATAATAAAGCAAATTCTTCAGATTTGGGTTTATATTTGAAATGTGAGTCTATTTCTAGAATTGAGGAGAAATCAATAGTATTGTTGATAAAGATGACTCACTGTTAGTGCATTGTAAATAATTATTTTCTTTTATTTTATCGTTATAAAGTTGGCATATTACCTAATTAATAACCTTGATGTTTATTTAAGCCCTTAGAAAGGTCAAGATAGAAAGCTGAATTAAATTTATGGAGAAAGTGATTTCTTAAGGTTTTTACTAAGTAAACTAATGTGAACCTAAAGCTAATTGATTAAGTAATGTGATATAGGTTGCAATTTTAAGTAATTTGTGAGGAAATATCAAAACATACTTCTTGATTGCCTTAGAATCTGGATACAAGAATAAAGCAATGAGTCAAACAGAAGATTGAGAGTTTGGTTTTGGTGTAGTTGTCAAATATTCATGTAGGTTATACATGAAAGTAATTAATTTACTAAATTCTCATTGGTACTCCCAGTTGCTTCTGCTTCTTTGATTTGAGGACCTGAAGATAGAGGAAAAAGGTTCCTTCCAGAGACTCCCTTTATAGAGGTCTTGGAATTTCAGCATTTCTTCATTTGCCACCAGCTGCTGTGCTTGGTTTTTCCTCTCTCCTCCTCCTCCTCATCATCATCATCATCATTGTCATATTCTAGGAGTGATTACCCTTTGGTGCCCTCCCTTTTCAATTTCCATTTGTGATTTATCTTGCCTAGGAGATTGTTATGATGAAACAATTTATATAAAGTTTTATGTGAACTTAATGCATTATATAAATGTTAGCTATTTACTTATATTTTATGTCATTTCTATTTTACTAAGCAGTTAATCTTTGCTACTTAGAATCAAAATTATAAACTATTCCTTGAAAGAGGTAATTGAGATAACCTTATTTGATGATCCTCATGCCTATAATATGAAGTCATTAACCAGGTGATTACCACTGTCTTTTTTTTTTTGAGGTTTTTGCAAGGCAAATGGGGTTAAGTGGCTTGCCCAAGGCCACACAGCTAGGTAATTATTATTAAGTGTCTGAGGTTGGATTTGAACTCAGGTACCCCTGACTCCAGGGCCCATGCTCTATCCACTGAGCCACCTAGCTGCCCCATGATTACCATTGTCTTGAAGAAAGTCCAGTACATACTCCAACTTGGAGAGGGATTGATAGATGGCAAAATTCACAGATGACACTTTGCTGGTCATTCCAGTCTCTGAAACAACACAGATACGTGTTGCATTAGATGTGTTAGATGCTACAGTCCAGTCATCTGGATTGTCTTAGTTTTGTATCAGGCTCATATGACCTAATACAGACCTGTGCCTCGGATCCTAGTCCCCTTTCCACTCTAGGGTCAGAGCCTCAGGAACCTGGGCACTCATATTTCCAGGGATGGAACCTCCAACAATTGGCCCTCACTTAGTCCAAGATCAAAGACATCTCCTTGTCATCTCCCTTGAAGTCCTTATCTCCAATTCTCACTACCTATCTCCTCTACCTCTGCTTAGGTATTGCTGAATTGGGCTCCCATTGGAGGAATGAATATTCTTTTATTCTTCTTCTATCATTTATTTTACCCCTGAAAGAAACTTTTCCAAAATTTTCATGTTTTCCTATTTCTCCTTCTAACTAGATACATCATTGAAAAGATAGTCAACAAAAATACTGTCACACTTGGCTTGGGTAGACACTCCTTCCTCAGTACTGACAACATCACTGGATAGATACTAAGTTGCTAAGACCTTTATTCCATTTAGGTGAGTCTTTATGTGACATCAAAGTTACATGAAAACAATTAGAGGCTGAAAGAAAGTTGCAGTCAAGAGTGGCATCCCTTGAATCTTAACCTCCTAGGCAAGTCAAATCCTAGAGAAGATTTCATTTACATTCAGGAAAAAACTAGCCTAACTCAGGAGATGGGGGGGGGAGGGTTGTGGAATTGTTAGTGGTCTTATACTCAGGTTCGACAAGTTTAATTATTTCCTTTGAAAAGGAACTTAATATGATTCATTTCTTCTTTTTCTAGATTTTTGCTAACCAATTTTTAAGTTATATATTATAGAATTTTGAATAGGAACTAAATTCAAGTTTTATGGACCTATAGTTTGCAGATACCATTGCATTCCCATTCTTTTTTCTAAAGGTGTGGTATAGCTTGCATTCTCTGTTAACAGTGGTTCAGCAGTGATTTCAGTACCCTAGGATACAATTTTCCTTTGATAGACTTATTTAAATCCCTAACTTCTTTTAAGACTCAGCTCAAATATTACCTTCTATAGGAAACCTGTTTTAGTTCTTCCACTGGCTAATGTCTTGCCCTCTAAAGTTGCTTTTCATTTACTCAGAAGATATAGTGTGTATACCTATTTATGTTTTGAATGTGAGCCCCTTTGAAGTCAAGGACTATTTTTGCTTTTTATTTTTTGTATAGATGGAATTTAGCAAGTATGCTGATACATAGTAAGAGTCTTAATAAAATGTTTGCTGATTGATTGAAAAACATCTTGACTATTAACTATCCATTGGTCATTATTGCTCTCTCTGAAAATCCAAAGATCATTATTCTTGGCAGAGGAAATGAAAAAGGAAAATAAAAATTGATCACTTTACAATTCAAAAAGTTCCCTTTATTTGCATTAGAAATATGAATGAAAATTAAATTTCTATTGCATTGCCATCCTGAGGCAATGCTAGGCAGATCTAGGGAACATTATACAAGATTTATGAGAACATGGGAAACCAAGAGTCCTATATTATGACAGCTGAACAATGCCATCCCTGAGCAAGGGTTACAGCTCTATGTTAGGACAGATAAACATTTCAGTTTCATGCTCCTAGGTTATGATTTCCATATCACATTCCTAGAAGTAGCCTTATTGATTCAGATTTTTCAATTCTCCAATGGTTCTGACAAAGCCAGTAATAACATGTCCAAGTACAAGCTTTACAGTAAACATCAAGTTTAAATGCAAGGCAAATATACCCCTGCATGTTCAAATGAGTTGTTCTTCAATACACAAATGGGGATTCTATCACTCAAACTAGATAAGCATTTGTTTTGCATGTGTAATTTGAAAGATCAAAACATGTGAGAAGGCTTCCTAGTGCTCTGATCCTCTTTAAGTGAAAGAAAATGTCAACAAAGATATGTTCATGAGAGTTTATGACACAAGGAATAGCTAATAAAGCCTAATTTGAGAGGATGAAAAGGGATTTTTAAATGGAAATATTTTAAAAATTAGCACTTATTTTCTTACATAAAAGTAAATATACATAGAAAATGAATATTTCAGTTTCAAACCAAGTATAATCACCAGTTCAAAAATATATATTTCAAAGTGAAAATTTAATTATAACCAGAATACAGTCCAAATGGAGACAGTTGGGTCCTGGGATTTCATTTATGTGAAATATGGAATTGATTCAGCATTACCAAGTCAAAAAAAGAAGTTTGTTAAATTCTAGGTATCAATATAAGGTAAACAACCTGATCCTTGAGAAGCTCACCAAAAGAGTAAGCCATAGTCAATTATACTGAGAAAAATTTGTGCTTCATCACTGACTTCCTAAGGCCCTCTGAATGGTTAGGAAGTAAAAAGTCTGCTTTGAGTATTTCAGGGAATTGTGATTAGATGACTGATTTATAAACACCTCAATCTTTGATATTCTTTCAATGACTGCCTTCCCCAAAAGACTTTTTTTTCCTCCAAACTGAAAAATTCAGAGCCTTTTCCCCCCAAGTTGATCACAATTTAATGCTATGTGTCAGTAATGAAATAAACATATGTATTTGCAGCTGGACCAAATAGGAGAGGGGAACTGGAACTCAAGAGAATAGCAAGAAAAAGAAAAAATTGTCAATGTGAGGTACTTTTTTGATTCCCTGATTGTTCCAAGACCAACTCTACCTCACTGTGTCACAATGGAGTAAACCCAAGAGCATGGTAAATGAATAAATCTGCTACAGCAGTAGCATGAAGTCCTGTCTAAATGGATTGCACAAGACAACCATTTGGATTTGCTTATTATGGCTGAAGAAAGGAGTGATAGCTAGCTAAAGCTATTTAATTCTGTTTGATTTAATGGTCTATTTTTTGGAATTCTGGAATGTTTGAAACTCAATAAAAGTATACCTACCACTGAGAATATAATAAGCAAAATTAATTTCTGAATATGGCTAACAGAAAATGTTTGTTTGTCATTCAAAGGGATTTTTGGTAAACTTCCTTTTAGAGTGAATTCCCTGGTTAATATTCCAAGATTTGTTATCTCCTTTTTCTGGGCATTCCCTCCAATAATAGATTCCAAACCACCAGTTTCCCTGTCTTCTCATATTTTACTCCCCTCCACACATTCTAGGATCCAGTAATATTGGCCTCCTTGCTCCTTCTTGAACAAGTCATTTCATCTCCTAAATCTATGCATTTTCAGTGGCTACTAAATACTTCTTTGCATATAGTGACATTCTCACTCCCAGAATCAAGTTCTGCTCTACTTGGCTTCATTATATATTCCAAACAAGGAAAAGACTGAACAGGTCTGACAGTTCACTTTCATTTGTCAGCCTAAAAGAATGTTCCTTCTATTTGAGTTCATTCTCCTACAAGGTCAAGTCAAATAATAAACTTGAGAGAACTCCCAATCACTTGAAAATATTCTCTAAGAAGCATCTAGTTGCAACTTTAGATCTAACTTGGGCAACTTCAGTCACTGAAACTGAATCAGGAGTTGTCTTTTGTCCTCTTAATAAGTAGGTAGATCTTTTGGGAAGATGATTATGAATAATCAGTAGTTCCAAGAAAAAAAATTAGTTCCCAATAAATTCATTGAATGGGTCAGAAATAATGAGGAGTCATTAGAGGGTTTTGTTTTCAACATCTGGTGGTGACCCTGGGCCTGGGAGCATAGATTCATACTACACAATCTCTTTCAATCTATATTCCCACTGAATAATTCTAAATTATATCCCAATCCCTAAATGCAAGTGACTTTTCATTTTTAAATATCTTAACACAACATGACATCAAATGACTTTTTGTCTACTGTATTTAAGTAAATCCCCTGAAGCTGCTCATCTCTTATAGCCCATCCCTGTGATCTCTCTCTCTCTCTCTCTCTCTCTCTCTCTATCTCTCTCTCTCTCTGTCTCTGTCTCTCTCTCTCTCTCTCTCTCTCTCTCTCTCTCTCTCTCTCTCTCTCTCACACACACACACACACACACAAAAAAAAACACACACAATATTGAAGAAAAGAATGATTAAGATAAGGAAAAATTTGAAAACCAAATAGCTAATACAAGATGGTATTCGATGAATGACCAGAAAGTGGGAAATAATTTTTCCAGACTGAAATACTATTTAAACACTTTAAAATTTACTTTGAGGGGTGGCTAGGTGGCACAGTGCATAGAGCACCAGCCCTGGAGTCAGTACTACCTGAGTTTAAATCCAGTCTCAGACACTTAATAATTACCTAGCTGTGTGGCCTTGGGCAAGCCACTTAACCCCATTTGCCTTGCAAAAACATAAAATAAACAAACAAACAAACAAATAAATAAATAAATAAACAAACAACAAATAAATAAATATAAAAAATTTACTTTGAAAACAAGGGAGGAGGTTCTCATTCTGATGTTCCAGTGATTCATTCACACCTTGGCAAGGAAACAGGGAAAAGGAGAAAAGCTGTTATATTTGGGATGCTAGCTTAAAAGTTATGGTTTGTACCATAAGGAGTTGGAGGCAGCACAGTTGCCTATATTGATTATTTGGGTCTCAGGTTCATTTAAGGTATGAAGGAAAATATTCTCACTTCTGGTATTTAAAAAACTTTAACTCCGCATCTCTCATATCTGTGCCTTTTCTACCACTGACATATATATATACATATATATATACATATATATATATATGAATTTTTAACAATGTATCGTTTCCCTATATCTCCCAGAGAAACTGACAGAATTGATCCACTCAGCGTTTTTTTTTTCCATTTTTGCAAGGCGATGGGGTTAAGTGGCTTGCCCAAGGCCACACAGCTAGGTAATTATTAAGTGTTTGAGGTCAGATTTGAACCCACGCACTCCTGACTCCAGGGCCAGTGCTGTATCCACTGCACCACCTAGCTGTCCCTGATCCACTCAGCTTTTGAACTGCCCCCCATCAGTACAATTGTCCTAACTGCTGAGGGAGAGTAAACTTACATAAATCATTATATATAGATAGAGAGTTATAGATACACACATAATACACATGGAAATATGTATGTATGTACATATCTATATCTATATATCATCTATATCTATATCTACATCCATATCTATATCTATATCTATGTCTATGTCTATGTCTCTATCTCTATGTCTATCTCTATCTCTCTCTCTCTATCTCTCTCTCTCTCTCTATCTCTATCTCTATCTCTATCTCTATCTCTATCTCTATCTCTATCTCTATCTCTATCTCTATCTCTATCTCTGTTGTTTAAAGATTCCTGACTCCTCCTTTCTTCAAATCCTTTCCCATCTCTCATTCTGGGAATCACAATCAAATTACACTACTATTATTATTCCTTTGTGACTCCGCATCAATACATCTTCTCTTGTGTTTCCACTATTCTACTATATGTGTTATCTTCTCATGTTAAAATATGATCTCCTTAAAGTTAGGGATTGCCTTTATTTTGTATTTGTTTCTTTAGCATTTAGAATAATAGTTGGTATACAATAAGTATTTAATATTTTCTTTCACTCATTATTGATTTTTTTGGTTTTATTGTCTTTGTTCTCTATCTGATCAAACAAGCTTCACTATGTTTCACTAAATTTTTCATATCCAATTTTGCTTAGAGTACAATAATATTTGTTACACTCATGTACTATGATTTGTTCATACATTCTCTAATTTATGAAAACATAATTTCTTTCTAAGTTTCATAATACAACAAATAGTGTTGTTAAAGTTTGGTTTTTATGGTGCCTTTCTGTCATTGACCTTCACATACAGGACAAGTAGTAGAATTATTTACAAACTTGGAACAATGAAAGACTAGTGGTGCCTTTGACATAATGGATAAAGGGAGGATTTTGGAGACAAAAATAATGAGTTTTCTATGTGCAAAGGGCAATAAAACTATGTATTCCCTTTGATCCAGCAATATCACTTCTAGGTCTGAATCCCAAATAGATTTTTTTTAAAAGTGGGGGGGATCTACACATACAAAAATATTTATAGCAGCTCTTTTTGTTGTGGCAAAGATTTGGAAAATGAGAAGATACCCATCAATTGGGGAATGGTAGAACAAATCATGGCATATAAGTGTGATGGTATACTATTGTTCTATAAGAAATCATGACAGGGTAGACTGGACAGATTTGCATGAACTGATGTTGAGTGAACTGAACGGAAACAGGAAAACATATACATTATCAGCAACATTGTATGACACTAAACTATGATGAACTTAGTACCCTCAGCTGTTCAATGACCAAGGACAATTCTAAAGACATGTGATGGAAAATGTATCTACATTTAGAGAAAAAACTATGGAGTCTTAATGCAGACCAAAGAATATTCTTTTCCCTTTTTTTAAAAAAAAACAAGGTTTTGTTTAATGTTTTTTTACTTTTCTCATGTTTTTTTCCCTTTAGTTCTAATTCTTCTTTCCTGAAATAATTAATATGGAAATATGTTGAACATGATTGTACATGTATAACCTATATTATATTACTCCCTGTCATGACAGGGGGAAATGGAAAGAAGGGAGGTAGAAAATGTGGAATTCAAAAGCTTACAGGAAGATGAATCTTGAAAATTGTCTTTGTATGTGTTGAAAAAAATAAAATCAAAATAACTTTCATTTTCCAAAAATTTTTAATGAGTTTTCTTTTGAATATATTGAGTTTTAGATGTCAACAGGATATTCAATTTGAAATTATCAGGATTTTTGCTTTTATGCTTGTTTTTTGTTTATATAATTGCATAGAAAATGTTTCTTTGCATTGTCTTCCATGTCAATTGTCTACTTATAGAGATCTTTGATGTTCTGCTAAACTTACCTTTTAATTTCATTCTGGTTTTTTCTTGCCCCTTGTATTTTTAGGTTCTAAATCTTTGTTGTTTAATATTCTAAACGTGGCAGCCAGGTGGCACAGCAATAGAATACTGGGCCAGAAATCAGGAAGATGTGAGTTCAAAACCAGATTCATTTACTACCCTGGGCAAGACACATAACTGTTTGCCTTAGTTTCCTCATCTGTAAAATGAACTAGAGAAGGAGATGGGCACTCCAGTATTTTTGCTAAGAAAGCCCCAAATAACAATAAACTATTTCTACATCACACTATTACGTAAAAATAAATTTATTATTCCCAAAAAACAATAAAACTGTGCATACCATTTGATCCAACAATCCCACTAATAGGTCTGTATTCTAAAGACATAATAAAAAGGGGGTAAAGACTCATATGTACCAAAATATTTATAGCAGCTCTTTTTGTATTGGTAAAGAATTGGAAATTGAGGGAATCTTCATCAATTGAGAAATGACTGAACGTGTTCTGGTACATGAAAGTAAAGGAGTATTATTGTTCTGTAAGAAATCATGAGTGCCTAGACATTAGAAATGCCTGGAAAGACTTGGATGAACTTGGGGAATGAAATGAGCAGAATGAGATCTTTGTGCATATTAAGAGCTGTTGAGGGCCAGCTCCTGGGAGTGATTTACACATATAGTTGGTGACCTTTTCCATCAGAGATATGTATGCATTCTTGCTCATTATATGGATTTTTTGGCTCTCCAGTGAACCCTGACCTGGGATAATCTGTGGCTCTGGAGGTGGTTGTAAAAGGCTTTTCTAATAGAGAAGTATGCAAATTTCTAAGAACAAATATTGTAAATTTACCCAGGAAATTGTGAAACTGGATATCCTTTAACTGGTCATTGCTGAGATAAGTTTTTGTTACAAAAAGTCTGAGTTTCCAAAAAAAAAAAATCCAGTAGATTCTTGCATCATGACCTTGCATGTGTGTGTGTGTGTGTGTGTGTGTGTGTGTGTGTGTGTGTGTTTCTACTCAACCTGATTTTCCTAAGTCAATGTCCAGACCCACACCAGAGCTATTGCTTGCAGTAACCGGCGCCTGAATAGGGATGAAGGGACCTGGGTGGGTGGGGAATCAGTCTTGAAAGTAAATACAGTCTGTACACCTGTGGGTCAAAAAAAAAAAAAAAGAGCGCTCTTAAAGGGGCAGCAGGCAATTGAGGTAAACAATTTTTAAAATTTTTTTTATCAGGTCTAAAACAGACAGCATTAATATGGGACAGGGACAGTCTAAGGATAGAGGACATTATTTGAAAGTGTTAAAGCAGATAGTTAAAGAAAGAAGCTTGTTAATAACAACAAAACAAGTGGAAGAATTTATTAAATGTGTACAAAATTGTTGTCTTTGCTTTCCAGAAGAAGGATTACTAAGTACTGAAAAGGGAAACTGTGGGGAAGCAGATGAGTGAACATTTTAAACAGGAAGGTCAGGAGGCATTTCCTATAGGAGTCTTTTCATTGTGGAATATTTTAAAACTCTGTCTGACTCCACCTGGAGATGTTCCTTTAGCTCAGAGTATATTAAAAGTTGATGTAAATGTTCAAAATATTCATCAGAAAGATAAGAGTAAAAAAGACTGGTGGCTTTTACATCCAATATCACCTCCAGACCTACACATGCCTAAGAATGGAAGGAGGGATGTGGAGGCCAAGGCAGTGGGCTGTACCTTCCCAGGAGAATCCTCCTCCCAGCTTCTGCTTTAGGAACTTGTGCCATCCTCAGGATGGCAGCAGCTTCTCCTCCTGGGCTTCTGGCTGCAGTGGCTACCCAGCCAACTCCACCTTCTCCTAACTTTAATAACCCACCTTCTGCTCTTTTAGGATCTAAAGAAGAAAACACTAACAGATAAGGGGCATATAAATGATACTCAAAAAGCAGTGGTTAAAAGAGAGGAGATTCCATGAGACATGAGAGAGTTATTGTTCTTTTTTCCTCCCATGCTTGAGAGACTTGATCCAAAGATTCCAGGGATTGTTTTGAGAGAATAAGATAATTTAAATTTTAAAACATTTAAAGAATTAAAATCAGCAACAAAACATAGCCCATATGTTTTAATTATGATAGAAATCTTAGCTAGACAAATATTAACCTCAGAAGATTGTATCGCCATAGCAAAAACTGCTCTTATACCAGGAGATTACTTAATATGGAAAACTGAATTTTTTGAGAATTGTACTAGTTGAGCTAAAAGAAATGGAGCAGCAGGGTTAAAAATAACATTTGAAATGCTCTCTAGCACTGGTCCATGGGCAGCAGTAGATAATAAAATTGGATATAGTTTACAGGCACATGAACAGGCATGGCTAAAATTGCCTGAAAAGGAAGGAGGCAATACTTCATTTACAAAAATAAAAAAGGAGCTAATGAATATTTTGCACAATTTCTTGCTAGGTTGCAACAGGCAGTTCAAAGGGGTATGAGATATCAGACAGCTTGTTTGCTCATGGTTCACTTATCTAGATCTTGGAAGTTAACTGAGAGAGGAATTAAGAAAAAAGCACTAGGTAAGAGAGAGAATTTTTTCATGATAACTTAATAAAATAAAATAAAATATTAAAAAGGGAATTTATTTGAAGTTTTAGAAACAGAAAAGTGACAGTGAGTATTTGCAGATGAGAAAGGTATGTGTTAAATAAACAATCCCCCCAAATGCTATGTAATTTCATAAAAACAAGATAATTGGGTTCATTTTAAAATACATAATTTGATTATTTCATAAAATAATGGGATGACTGAGGATTTAAAAATAGAAGACTCCCCTCCCAGGAAAGATCTAGGATCTGTTCCTTTAAAAAGAAGTTATTTGGTTTATCCTATGCTGAAAGGGGCCACAGGATATTCCAATTAGGCTAGGGGATTTTTTGAGTGACTGCTTGCCTTCTCAAAAGTTATAGTTATTAATAGTTAAAATCAAGAAATATTATATATCAAAACTTTTGAATGTAAAAATGTATTGTGAAAAATTGAATGCTCTCTGCATTTTCCCTCTGGTTTCTTGGAAGATTTGGCACCTTTGGTGGTGTTTGTTTTGTTTTTTTTTCTGGTGTCCTGTTGTTTTTTTGTCTTTGTGTAATGTTTAAAGCAAACCTCTAATGTGAGAGCAGAGTGAGGCTTCCCTGGATTTTGGGGGCCTCTCTGGTTCTAAATGCTCTGACTCCATTTATGTGAATATATGTGTTTGCTTTAAGATACAGGCAGAGGGAAGCTCTCATCTGTCTCTCAGGCCTGCTGTTCTCTGTGTTCTGATTTGCCAGTCTTTTTTCCATTCTCTCTTTTCAAAATTAGATCATCTTTTTTTTCCCCAAAACTCATGATTGGCACCAAAAGAGGAGATTTTCCTGAGAATCATGTTGCTTTTGGAAGAGAAAGGGTTCTATTATTTTTTTCTTATTTTCTGATGAAAAAAAAATGATAAACACTAAAGGAAAATAATTAGTGCAAACTACCTTGATATCTCAAAATGTGAGGAATCTCCAATTCTCAGAACATCATTTTGTCAGTGAGGAAAGAAAAACTCTTTTAAGTTAGAGTATTGAGAAGTTAGAATAGCAATGATACAGATAAGAAGGATTTGCAAACTTTTATATTTTTAAAAGGAAAATAATTTAAGGTAATGTTGAATATGAGTTTGTAATTTATAAGATTATTAAGAGAACTTTAAATAAAATCTTGCAATCATCAAAAGGGATTTTAGAAATATCTGGTTTCAAGAAATGTTTATGTATTACAGAGTTTTAGGGAGTAAAGAGAATATACATTAAATTGAAATATGTTATGTATAATTAGTAAACTTTGTAAAAGAACAAATTCAGACAATTTTTTGAAACTTTAAGATTGTGTTACAATAACAAACAATGAATGAATTGAAGTATCATCCATCACCTTTGTAAAGATTTGTTATAAGAAAACTGGAGAATACCTTGCTAACAAGGTTATATTTCTCAAGGGCTTTTGTCTCAGAGAAATTGCGAAAAGCTGTGCTCTTCCACTTAGTTTCTTAAAGGGAATATTTTTATGTAAGATCAAAGTAACTTATTTAATATCTGTTATTTTTTTCTTTTAGGTTTTTGCAAGGCAAATGGGGTTGAGTGGCTTGCCCAAGGCCACACAGCTAGGTAATTGTTAAGTGTCTGAGACCGGATTTGAACCCAGGTACTCCTGATTACAGGGCCGGTGCTTTATCTACTGTGCCACCTAGCCACTCCTTAATATCCATTATTTAAGAAGAAATTATATATGTATCCTGTTACCTTGGCATTGGTAAAAGTTTTATATTGGATTTTTTGAAATTACATACATACATACATATATATATATACATATAAACTAAATTCATAGAGAATCTTATTTTCTTTTTGAAAATAGGAGTGTA
Source organism: Macrotis lagotis (assembly GCF_037893015.1). Lineage (NCBI taxonomy): Eukaryota > Metazoa > Chordata > Mammalia > Peramelemorphia > Peramelidae > Macrotis > Macrotis lagotis. Next base: position 345,125,964 of record NC_133666.1, read on the forward strand.
ATTGAACAACAGGAAAATAAGCTTATAAAATAGAGATGTGAAAGAAATTTATTTGTAACAGACATTTAGTTATAAGGTTATAAGAGAACAAGATGTCAACATGGCAGCATTATGTTTCATGTAAGTTAAGAATTTAATGTTTAATTTTAAAGAGACAAAAATAATAAACTTAGAAGAAGGTATAAGAGATTGGGAAGTATAGCTTAACTGCAATTATTTCCAATAACACTGAATGAATGTGAGAGGCTTTGAAATATGATTGGGAAATTGAAAATTATGTAGCCCATAGTTAGGTAGTTTACTGATGAACAAGATGTTGAAAAGTTATATGCTTTAGTTTTATCAATATAAGCTATTCTACTGTAATGATGTCAAACCCTGGAGTAAATGATTGATTGCTCTGTAGAGGTAATGAGGGAAAATATCTGAAGTTATGACACTCTAAATTTCCTGAAATTTTTAAACAATGTGATGGATCTTAATCTAGACCTGTAGGTCCAAGCATAAATGCAATAAAAATATTTTTAATCAAAACAAAAGAATGAATTATATGTCCAATTAATGGTATTAATACAACAGACACAACAAACCCTTAACATTTTCACAGATAGTAAGTATAGTCATAATGTGATCAGATACATAGAAATAGTTTTTATTAAACATAGCACTGATGAAGAATTATATCAACTCTTTAAAGAGTTACAAGAAGTTATAAGAGATAAATAAAATCCTTTTATTTAATTGAACACTTACATTCCCACACTGGATTGCCTGGGCCCATATATGAAGGCAATCACAGGGCTGATCAATTAACCTTTTCACTTCTTATAAACCTAGTAGAAGAGCAAGCTAGGCAGTCTCACAAAAAAATTCACCAGAATGCCTCTTTACTAAGGAAAGACAAATTTGGATTCAGGTCAAATTTGAATTCAGGTCCTCCTGACTCTAGGTCCCATATGTACACTTTTTAAATTTCCTTTTATATCTTCTTCAATCTTTCTCATATTTTCCCCTTATCTCTAGTTCTTCTAATATGGAAATATAGTTAACACATTTGCTTACTACATGTACAACTTTTACCAGATTGTTTACTGCTATGGGGAAGGGGGAGGGAAGGAAGGGTTATTGAAAAAAATGTGGAACTCATGAATTTGCAAATGAATGAATGATGAAATTTATCTTTGCATGTAATTAAGGAAAAAATAAAATATTTTTTTAAAAAGAAAAATTCAGACCAGTAGTAGAATTAAAGTTTCAGGTAGAGTTCTATGATTTTTTTTAAAAGAATGATTAAATGAATGAAGGAGTGATTCTTTGAAGAAAAATGTAAAATGACATTTGCAAAATAAACAAATGAGCTTTCAAGGCTCATTGAGTGACAATAGGGAATTGGAGAGCATATCTGTTCATTTTAAAATGAGACACCCAAACAAAGTTCAGCAAAAAATTTATTGAGAGATTATATCTAAACTCATGTTCCCTCCTCAGTCATTCAAAAATCATTTATTAAGCACCTGCTATGTGGTAACCCTCTAGTGGACAGCAACTCCAAAAATAAGAAATACAGAAAATAAAGTAACCAGCAAAGACAGACTAGAAAATGACTTATTACAAGGAAGATCTCACTGTGAAAAAAAATAGAAAAAGAAAAATGATTAGTAACAGAAAAAGCAGACTAAATGATAAATAATGTATAATAAAGGAAATTAATGAAACAAAACAGATCAGGAGGTAGTATATCCACTTGTTAAGTCCCAATGCTGGGGAAATTGATGGTGCCATCATAAAGATTGGAAAGTGGAAAACTCACAGACTTGCCTGGGAGTTGAAAAGGTCAGGAATTTTTACAAGTCTGCAAAGTTCACAGATTAAAACTGCTTGAGGTCAGGCTGGATAACAAACATCTAGGTGAGAGTGTCTGATGGAAAGAGAAAAAATAGTCATGAGAGCTGACTGGGCTTAGAGTCCTGCCATGAGGGGAGTTTAGGCCATATTTCTCCAGCAGCATAGGCTGAGAGCATGTGGTTATAGCTTAGAGAGAAAGTGGCTATCCTGTGAAGTAGAAAGAAGAAAGAGAAGGAGGAGGAGAAGGAAGAAGGAAAAAAGGAAGAAGAAGAAGAGAGAGAGAAGAGAAAGAGGGAGAGAGGGAGGGAGGGAGGGAGAGAGAGAGAGAGAGAGAGAGAGAGAGAGAGAGAGAGAGAGAGAGAGAGAGAGAGAGTGAGCTCCACTTTGGAAGACCTTGCTGAAATGTATTTGCATAGGCAGTTGGACAAGGGTGGTGGTTGGATAGTGGTTTAGCAAATGGCTTCAGGTTTTCTCCAATATTCTCCATGGGTGGCATCCTCTGCATTAGTCCCAAAGGGCATGATCTACAACCCCAACATGGCTATTTCCTATGTCCTGCCTCTGTCTCACATCAAGTAAGAACAAAGCAGTTCAATTCTGCCCATGTTTGTGATTACTCATGGGACCTACAATTTTAGTTGACCTTTCTGAAGTTCTAAGGTTTTTTGTAGCTTGAAATCCTACTGTTGTTCTACAGGAAATAAAGAAGTCTAAAAATTACATTTCCTAATTACTAACTTAATCCCACCATATATTGTTCTTTTAATTGTCCTACTTTCATATGGTTTTTAGTCTCTGTTTAAAATTGTCTGATATTTCTGAATAAGTATTCCCTATTAAGACTATAAAACTTTTCTTGGGGAGGAGATCATTTTCCCCTTCTTTTTTGGAGGGCATAATGGGAATTCAGCAGAACTCCAACCTATTAAAATTGCTATGGCTTTACTTCACAGATTTCTGTGACATACTTCTACTGTTAATCCACAGAAAACAGAATTGAATTTTTGCACAACTTACACATCTTCTAAGAATGCTAATTAACTGTCCCTTGTTTTCTTTTAAATTCATTGATGCAATTTACTTCTCTTACACTTAACAACCAACACTTCCCTTGACAAAGAGCTAAATTCAAAAATGAACAATGAGCTCTTCTGTTCATCTCAACAGGGTATCTAGGTATAGAAGTCATTAATCATTGCATAGACTATGTCAGGTAGCAGAAATCTTTATTATGCTTTACGGTCTGTGAAATGCTCTACATATTATTTTCCTTTTGAACTTTATAAGATCCATATGACTTCAGCTTTGTTGTTATTGTTTTAAGCCAGACCTAGGTTCCCATCAGTGTAGACTCCATGATGGAGAAAACCCTTCTACTTACTCAGAGGAGCAGCTTGCTTGTAATCTTGTATGCTTTGGAGTCCTAGTTGCTTGTCTGGGGCAATGAGAGGTTAAATAACTTTTTTTTGGATACATAGTGTTTACATGTCAAAGGCAGGACTTGACCCCAGGTGTTCCCTAATCAAAGGTCTTTATTATTATATCTTACTACCTTTCATGTATTGGATATGCAGGAATTATTTTTTTCTAATTCACTGACAAAGAAACTGAAGCACAAAGATATTAAAAAAATAACCGAGGTTGCACAGTTCATAAATATAGGATTTGAACCCAGATCTTTCAGCTCCAAATGCAGTACTTTTGCAAATATATTAGATACAGAGAATTTCAATATCATCCCTTCTTTTTTCCCATACCTGAAGCTGACTTCTCAGAAAAGACTAAAGTCTAATAAAGATAGGCAATGGCACTGGACTTGGGATTTCATTTGTTTAGGGAACTCTCACTTGAGGAAATTCCTTCCACCAGAAATGTAGGCACCACCTCTTAACTAACATACAGTCTTTAGAGCTAGAGAACTGAAAGATTAAGTGACTTGTCAAAAGCCACACAGCCACTATGTATCACTTAACTCAGCTCTTCCTGGCTTTGAAGTCAATTCTGTTGCCACCATTTTGCAACTATTAATTTTCTTGTAGCAGCTAAAGTAAAATGCAAATTTTTATGAAATCCTGAATGATTTTAATAGAGGTTTTCTGTCTCACCTTTATTGGATTATCCAAGTGCAAGATCATGCAAAGGAGTCTCATGGAAATATTTTGGGGATATTGAAATGAAAATATCAATACAAAAATTGTTTTCTTTGGTATTTTCAATACTTTATCTTCTAAGAATTAAGTCTTCCCATAAAGATTTAGAAAGTTGTTTTGTTTACTGTTTGATTGTTTATAGCTGACACTTTGGATGAAAGCATAGTTACAGACAGAAAAATAAATGACTGACTGGATGAAAGAGCCTTTAAAGGGCTTCACTAATAGCAAGTCTGGCCCCTGTAATTCCTATCCTAGGGAATGACTGACCACAAGGCCGACTTGAGTGTGACTGGAAGATTAACAACCCCCTCCAACCTTCTCCTTTGACACAATATCTCTTTCACTTGCTTGCTACTGGACCTGAAATTCCTAATGTAACACCATTTTGGTGGTAGGAGGGGGGATTTGTATCTCTGGAGGTCTTTATTAAAATGTGTATTACATAAAAAAAGATTTTCTAAAAACGTACCAATTTATTTATCAGAATAGTTTTCTGGTAATGTGAAAAGAAGACAAGAAAGTCCTAGTGTGGTAAAACACAAAAAGATAAATTTTGTTGAGAGTTGATTGAAAAGGGAGGGGGGAAAGAGGAAATAATATTGGGAGAAAAGTTCTATAGTTGCTTTAGTTTCAGGAATGCAAGACTGTATGTGGAGAAGGAATGGGTGACAAAATAACTGAGAACCCTGGAAAGTCAGGACCCAATGCTAAGACTCAATTTACCTTAGAATAAGGTTGGGTATGCCTAACAGGCATGTGAGATATTGAGGAAAAGCTGACCATGACACATTTTAGCTGTGTCTAGCCCTGAGATGTAATAATGTCATTTCTTACAACTGTTCATAGAAAAGCCAAATGTTGCTATAATCACTACAGTATTCATGAAATATAACAATTTAGTCCTAAAAAGTCATAACTATAAGTTGTCTGGTAACAGTGCAGCTATATTAACATATCACAGAGAAGACTTATTAGATAGTAATTACAATATGCAATCAATTTTTAAGACTAAATCATAACTAGAAAAAGGAAATTGTCTCCTTTTTAAAAACATAACATTTAATATTCTAATCGTTTTGGTCCACTCATTTTATGTTTGGGGTGTAATAAAATTGGCCAATAAATGTTTGTCCTCTCAGACAATACTTGAGTCTGATTACTTATAGTTATTTTTATTTTAAATACAAATTTTTTATCTCAGAATTATGAAAGGGGAGTGGGAAAACAAACGATGGAGAGATTTGGACTTTATCACTGGTCACTGGCATCTCTTGAAGGTAAAATAAAATTTCTACAATGTTTTATGAACCAACAACCATACTTCTTTTTAAATATGATTTAACTTTCACCAAAAAAATATTTGTAAAGCATTTTTGACCCACTTTTCACAAGCTCTCTCCCTGATGATGAATTTGATCACCAAGGTACCAACTACCACCTAAAGTACATCAAAGTTGATGGCTGAGGCTGGAACATATCTCAAATTATTGTCAAGTAACTGAGATATTAGGGCTCCTGAAGGAGCTGAGAAGAAAGACCATATCAGGAATGATGGAGTATTTCTTGGATATTTCAGATTGAAATAGCACAGCCTGGAGAATAAGCTAATACCTTATCTTCTTTCTTCTACTTGTTCTTCCTATCTCAGACACACTGGAGCACACGATGGAGCATCTGGGACTGCTTTGGAAGAATGAGGGAGGAAATATTAAAGTTATACCCATTATCTTCTTGGGAAGGTAACAGACAGCATCCAGAGTACTCTCCTGAAGATCTGCTGAGAAAAGCTACTTCAACAGGAAGTAAATATTTTTTTCAGTGTATAAACTGAAGTCATGTAATCAACAAGTATTTATCATATACTTACTATGTGCAAACAATTGCAATAGGTGATAGGGATACATAGAAAAAATTATTTTCAAATAGCAAGAATCTTCCATCATAAGAGATTCTGATATCTATAAATAAAAGAATATACAAAATAAATTCAAGGTAATTTCAGTGGGGAGGTACAATCAACTGGCAGGATCCAAAAAAGCCTTTTTTTTGTAGGAAGTAGCATTTGGGCTGAACTCCAAAGGAAGCTAGGAATTCTAAGAGGCAGAGGTGAGGAGGGAGGGCATGCCAGGATACAACTTGTGCAAAGACATGGACATAGAAGATGGAATGTCTGTGTTAGATGTATTGTTCTTCAGTCATTTCAATCTTCATGATCCCTTTTAAGGTTTTCTTGGCAGAGATACTGGAGTGCTTTGCCATTTCCTTCTCTAACTCATTTTACAGATGGGGAAACTGAGATAAAGAGGGTTAAGTGACTTGTCCAGGATCACCAAACTAGTAAGCGTTTGAATTCATATTTGAACTCAGGAGGTTGCATCTTTCTGACTTAAGACTGAGCACTCTATGCACTATGGTGACACCTAACTGCCCCTTGTTAAATGTAGATGAAAATTTTAAAAAAGTCAAGGGAGAAACATCTTGCTGTTATTAATTTGATACTAGAATAAATCCCAGCACATAAAACATCCACACTCAAATCCTATACTTTGGATCATGTTACCTTCTCCTCCTTACCCATTCCCTGTACTCCACTACCATCTCTCTCATGCTACCCCTCTGTTGTTGGGTAATCTACCAATCCATTCTTAATTCAAGTCCTAAACCAATATTGTTCTTTTCCTAAAAGCTTTTCTAGATTTACCCCAAACTCTGATTTTGTTGTGGGCTCAAGACTTGTCTATAATCTGACCTCAGATATGTTGTGTTCATTTTTTTATGCATTACCTCATAAAATATTTCTAATTATTTCATGTGGATGGTCATTTATTACAATAGTAATATAGGGATGATTGAAGTGGTCAGATAGGGGTTAGCCTAAATGATCTCTAAGTTTCCTTCTAACTAAGAGTCTATGATTCTTTAAATCTTGTCACTTTAAAAGTTTCTTAAGGACAGGGACCTGGTCTTCTATTATTGCTTAGAACAGTCATATTCTAAAAATAAATTCAATAATCATTTGTTGAGTGAATGAGATTCTTTTCTGGAAGAAAATGGTCAGAGTATATTATAAGCAAAGAATAGATTGCTGGCCTCAGATACTGTGTCCCTGAGCAAATTATCTACTCTGTTTCAGTTTCCTCATCTGTAAAATGGGGATAATAGCAGTAGCCTCTTAGGATTGTTGTGATGATTAAATAAGCCTATGACATTAATAAATATTTCTTTCCTTCCTTCCTTCCTTCCTTCCTTCCTTCCTTCCTTCCTTCCTTCCTTCCTTCCTTCCTTCCTTCCTTCCTTCCTTCCTTCCTTCTTTGTTTTTTTCCATGTGAACATCTGAGTTTCTTTATTAATCTGAGTTTTACAAATAGACTGTATACACAGTTTAAAAATGAGAAAAACATGATGGATATGTTTTTTTTTTAATTCAAATAGAGGTAGTTGCTTAGGAAAACTAGTCCTAATTGTAAAAAGAAATTCTCTTTAATAACTATTGCACTAAAGTTATACAAGGTAGATTCAATCCATGAAAATAATGATAGTGAGGAGAAGAAAGTAGTCCTATATGATTTGGTAGTATCATCAGAGCTGACTAATCTGACCAAAAAAAACCCAGCTGTGCTTAGAAGAGAGAAAGGAGAATGTAGTAAAGTAATGAAAAGGACAACTTTTAAAAAAAAAGTAATAATTTTTAAAAGTCATCAGTAAGTAAATATAGTGCATGTGCTTTTTCTTTGGGGACCACAATGAATTTGGCTGATGTGCTGATACTGTTCAAAGGGAAAAAGGAGATTAACTAAAATCTAGATGAATTCCAGTTTTGTAAGGCATGGTCTCTAGTGTTGTGGGCATTATCTTGGAATCCTTCCTCTCCTTCATGCCTCATGTCTAAGAAGTTATTGAGTCCTGTTGATTCTACCACCCTGCTCCACTTACTCCCCCCCACTGTGTTATCTGTCTCCTTCACTCTAGGTTCTCAGTCTAGTAATAGACATTCATTATCACCACCTCAACTATTACCATAATCTTTTGTTTTTTATGTTTTTGCAAGGCAAATGGGGTTAAGTGGCTTGCCCAAGGCCACACAGCTAGGTCATTATCTATTACCATAATCTTTTAATGGTTCTCCTCTAGACAGAAACTAGAGTATTTTTCAGCATGAATCTATTCAAGTTACTTATCCCTATTTTTCTTTCTTGAATTTTATGATTCAATAGCAATGTCAGAAGGTTACAGTGGAAAGAGAGTTATGTGTAGAAAACTTAAGTACCTGCTTTCTATCTTTCTTCTGCTACCTATGTGCTCTTAAACACTTCAACCTTGTGGGTCTGAGTTTCCTAAATTACGAAGTAAGAATGCTCGACTTGATTACCCTCAAGGCACCTTCTATCACTTATGACCTATTGCTTATTAATCCCATTGCTCTCTCATGCATGCCGCATTCTTCACACTGCAACCAGTGATATTCTTTCTGGGCACATTTATAGGGCCACTCCACTGCTCAAAATCTTCAATAATAGCCTGTGACTTACTGAGTAAAGTTTAAAAATGTTTTGTATTTCAAAGTTCTCTGGTACCATTCTGCAACTCTAGCTTTATGTGGAGCTACGCTCTTACACAGAACTTATGCTTCTATGAAAGAAGATGACTTTCTGTCCCTTTATAGATTCCCTACACTTTACTATCTCTAGGCCTATGCCAACACTAGACCTGGAATGGTCTTTTCAGTTTCTGAGCTTGCTGAAGTCCTACACATCCTTTAAGGTCAAATTTAAATACAACTAACTCCAGAAAGCTTTCCTGCATACCCTCATGTTGTTAAGGCCTTTCCACTGTCTAAACTCATTTAACACTGTTTTCACCTTTTTTTTTAAAAAAAATTATTTTACTTATAATTTATGGGAAAAAAAATCTCCATAGCATGGTATAATTAAAAAGATGATTTCACATGAAACTGAAAATCTATTATGTACAACTTGGTATGCCTTTTTAAATATATTATAAAAGTTACCATGTAAATTTCTTTTTTTCTTTTATTTCTTCCTTCTCCCACCTCTACTTTAGAGATGGCTACCATATATTTCTTATGTACTTATTTTATATTACAATTACTTATGAGTGCTATTCTGAGAAATAGTAAATCTCATGAAGTCAGTAATTATACTGTATCAACACTTTGTAGAGTGGAAAAACAAAATAAAAAGAAATGCAAGATGTGGAGTGACATACCTAAGTCCAACATCTTAGTTTATTTCAAACTTGTGTGATTTAGGACAAGTTACATAAGTTCTATGAGGTTTTATTTCCTCATTTATGAGACACTAATATTTTCCATCCCTCAGTCAAAGAATTGTTGTAAAAAACAATTGAAATTATAAAAAAAGCTGTTTAAATTGTAAAATGCTATGTAAATGTAAGCTATTGCTATATCTGGTTCACTGTTGCCCAGTTACTTTGGATTCCTCATTATGTTAACAGTGTATACCATAATCATACCATTTCTTCAGATGATTCTCTCAGAAATAAGATTGCCCTCAATTAACTTTATTGGAATTTTTAAGGAAACAGTTTGGTTAGTTTTTTTTTAAGAGACAAGTTCAGTTTCAAGACATTAAAAGAAAAGCCTACATCAAATCTTTAATTCTCTTTAGAGAAGGAGAGAAAATATATATATGAAATGTGATGCCTGAACCATGAGCTTCTAATTTATTTGATATTTAAATATTTAAACTATTAATTAAGGCTATGGGAGACTTCAGGAAAGAAAAACACATGGCTACCTTTGGTTCACAATACTACATCAAATTCTGTATATATGGCTCTGTTGTATGTGAGTTTCTCCTAATATTTAAGCTACTTTTGGCCTGTTTTTATGGTTTCTAGGATGCAGTCAAGTTTTATATAGCTTCTCACTAAATTTTAATAGATGATACAAATCTTCCACTTGGGCATGACTCATACAACATTTAGGCTGAATTCAGCTCCTTTCCAATGGTACTATAATCATGATTAGCAGAATAACATCATATTGCCTTGATCTATGTTTTATATCAGCATTTTGAGGGTGGGAAAGGGTATCCCCCCATTTAGTTGGTTTTAGCATTAATAACCTTTTATTTAGACACCAAAAATATAATATCTATACAAGTGAATTGATGAAAACTTGTAGCTACTGGTAAATATCAATTATGAACTTGGATTAAAAGAAACATCAGGTTAATCTCCTGAAGTCATTTGGTGGAATAGGCATGATTTGAATCTTAGACCTAAGTATTTGTGACAGGAGTATGTGAAGAGCCTGAAGTATATAAAGAATTAAATGTAAATAGAACCATTCTGTTGACTTAAGGAATTAGGGACAGAGAGTGATTGATGGTATAATTGTATTAATAGTCAAGAGAGTGCAAATTGTCATGTGTAAATAAGTGTATGAATTCACACATCCTAGATAATTTGAGAATGCATTTTGGTCATTTACATCTTCTGGATGGATTGAGAATGTGGAGAATATAGGTACTAGGACTTGAGAGAGCCTAGTTTACTCCCAAATATAAACCCTTAGATTAGGTGTGTTCTGAGTTCTAAATTCCAACTCCCTTAAAGTAATTCTTGAATTTTGGGATTTATGATGACTGAGTCCTGGGAAATAAAGATACTTGATTGATGGTCATGAGCCACCCCCCCCCAATAGTCACCAAAAGGGAAAAGAGAGTACCCATGAAGAAACTAATAGATTCAGGGTCTGGATATGAGTACAGCTATAACCAAAAAATCAACACTTTGACTTGTGATAAGAGAAGGCTCACCTGGAGTGTGACAAAATAAAGAAGCAGCATATCTATAAGTTCTATCCTGCTGAAAGTATGTTCCACTAGGGGAAAAAAATGTATTAAATAATGCTGAGAGAAGTGCTGAGAAAGGTAAGAAGCACTTTCAGGAAGGCCCTCTTAGGTCCTCTACTTACCTTGCCCTTGCTAATTATATGTGAACAAAACTGAAAGCAGTTGTGTGTTTAAATGGCTCTATGCCACTTTAATTGCTCCTATATCTTGTCCCCATTTGAGAGTTGAAAGACTTGGAGAAGTGAAAGACATATGTTTAGCTACTTTGGACCCAACTCATACTGTAGTGAATAGTCTTGCTGCCTTTGAATCACTAATGTTATAGATCCAGCTCTATAATTGCTATGGGGATCATCTACAAAAGCTGTTTCAAAGTCTGTCTTATTTTCCTTCTAGAATAGACGGGCACTTAATATTTTAAGAGACAGTAAGGCCCTTATTCCTTGGTCTCTCCACAAATGATACAAAGATTATAAGGACTCATGTTTTGGGGTTGCATTTGGTTTATTAAACCATAGACATTTATTAACAAGACATTGATAGACTCATCAAATAAGAAATTAAATTATTTTGGTGACATATCAGTTAAGAATCTGATTGACAATGAGGTGATTTCATCAGTCTCTCATTAAGTTATATGACAGAGAAAAAGAAAAACCAGAAAAGGTCAGGGAGCTAACTTCTTGGAGCATGATATATTTTACGTAAAATTAACAGGTAGTCAGGAAGAATTTATAGAGTATTCTTCCTCTGCTTAATAAGAGCAAGCTTGCTAAATTCTTACTTTTAATGACAGTCATTCCAGAGAACAGTTTTGTACCAGTGGGAGTCAAAGGATTATTGAGATGCAATTCTCCTGGGAACACAAAGCTGGGAGTAGAAAGAGAATCCTATTTTTTAACTCCCTAAAGTGAGCTCTTAGGCATACAACCCAAGTAAACAACAGTATAGAACTTAATGGACTACTGCATTATGTTGTTTGTTATTATCTAAATATAGCTATTATATAAAAATATGTTTTATAATCCATAGCATGAAAGATGACATACTTAAAAATATTAATACTGAAAAACTGTCAAAATATACATGAGAAAAACTATTATATGATGATTACTTATGGTTATATATAATCACTTGCAATTAGTTCATTTCAGTTATCAGCTTCCTAAAATTAGTAATATTGTCATTATCAATTTACATCAGTTCTCTTTGGAATTTTTATGTTTCACATAGGTAATACTCTGCTAGAGGTAGTAAGTATATGCCCTGTGATGTATTGTAGCATATTATTCAAAATAAGGTGGAAAATTACCTCTACAAATTATTTTTTTCTAAATAGCTAATAACATTATGATATTATAATAAAAGTTTTTCAAATGTTAAGAGAAATCTTTTGTAGATAAAATTGAGATAATCTTTTAACTACAATTGAGTGACAAGTCAGAATTTTAAAATATTAACCATTTCTTACAATGATTTACAGTATTCTATAAATACATAGCTGCCCTGGGTTCCAGAGGGTTACCAACAAGATTAAGCTGTTGCCAGAGAAAAAAATTATTACATCTGAATGTCTCTTGTAGAAGAAAAATGTTGCTCTAGTGATAAGGCTTTTGTCCTTAGGCATATCCTCAGGAATTGAGGACCAGATGGGAGAAATGGCCCTTGGTGAACTCTTTCCAAGTTATCATTAATCCCTGGGAAATTCCTTGGGACTCTTTTGTTGTATAATTAATCACTTAGAAGACCATATCATCTTTCAGAGGTATGTGTATGTGTGCATGTACATGCCAGGGTTTTTATGCATAATGTTCGTTGCTTTTTAATGAGACATTCAACTAAGGTTCATGCCATAGTAGATATTTTTGACAGGCAGGCAACTAAAAGATATCTTACTTCTTCATTTGCAATTAAGAACAATATCTTACAATTAATTAGTTATAACAATAACTAGAGTGACTATAAAATTATTTTTAAAATCCTGAAAAACTTGGGAATGAATTATGACCACTCTGAACTACACTGAATTAGATTTCTATAGCTAGCAAGGCAAAGTATTAAAATATTGACATACTTAGTGAAAATTATTATCATTGCCATTATCACTGATCTATATCAACATGAAGGCCCACAGCCAAAGTATTCAGATGGTGACCCCCATGACTTAATCTCTCAAGACCTTAGTACAATTTCTTTTGTAAATCAGTAGGTTGGAATAGCTGTAAAAGGTCACTTCTTACTCTAAATCTATATCTCCTCTCTCTCTCTCTCTCTCTCTCTCTATATATATATATATATATATATATATATATGTGTGTGTGTGTGTGTGTGAGTGTGTGTGTGTGTGTATACATATATATATATATATATATATATATATAAACATATCTAAATATATACTGATCCTGTGATTTTCCCGATGCTATGAATTCCTAATAAAGAAACTACTTCTTCTGATAAAGTTCAGCTCCTGATCTGCTGCTCTGCAATTTATATTCATAGAGAGTTCAGTTGCCTGGGGTTGAGAGTTTAAATGACTCCTCCAGGGTCACATTCATTCTTTGTTTGCCCTTCATTCTCAAAGAGGATCATGACATCAAGAAGGAGATGTCATGACTTGCAAGTGAATTGGATTTAAGTGAAACAGAGCTGTAGAATAATACCAGCCTCACTCTCTCCTTTGGAGTCATCTGAGTCCAGTGCTAAGAAATAAATCAGTATGACTGTACATAGTCCTCAGGGTCACAGAGACAGTATGGGTCAGAGACATGTCTTCCCAGTTCTAGACCACATTTATCTCCATTGTAGAATACAGAACCAAAATGAAGAATGTTGAGATCTCTATGGATATATAAAAAGAAAGATGTCTCCCATGGGATTTGGATTCACATTCACCAAAACTTTCCCAGATCAATCAGTAAGCATTTATTAAACAGCTATTATGCTCACATAATTGCATTACATGTGGTCAGAAATTACAAAGAAACATAAAGCAGTTTACTGTTCACAATCAAGCATTTAAGTGTCATAAATTGATTTATTTTGCTGAAAATCTCGATCCTTCAGGTGGTTTTTCAGTTATATATAGGACAAAAAATACTTGTTGTCATATATTGTATTTCTCCATGTATAAGATGAACCTTAATTTGGGGGTCTGAAATTTGAAAAAAAAAGTATTACATAAAGTTAATGAACTTATTTTATTCATCATAAAATTCATAAAACTCATCACTGTCAAAACACCCATTCATTAGCTCGTCCTCATCTGTGTTTGATGATGAATCACTGTTTCAAGAGAGGCTCTCACTGCTCTTATCCCTGTTCTCTGGTCTGTTGTTGACCACAGGCTTTTCGTGGGCAAGTCTGATACATGGACACATGCTTAGTCCATTCTGTTTCATGAACCTGAAACATTAATTGTGTCCTCCTTTGAAATCAGTCACTTCATTTTCATCAGCAGTTCTGACCTCCTGCTGAAACATCTTTGTGGACACAGGAATTCCAATGGCCCTTTGCTCTTCCGTCCATCTCTTCAATTCCCTCTCTAATTCAGGCCATTTTGCTGACTTGCCTCTCATGGCTTTCTTCAGCTGTGGCATTCTCAATGGGGTTTCTTCTTCCCATGGGCAATCTCAGATTGTTTTCTCAGTTGCAGAATGATCAAACTGGCATTGAACAGCATGATTTCCACTCAGTTTTGCAAACTAGATCACTTTGAATTTGAATTTAGCACTGTATGAAAATCTTTTCTGAGTCATTTCTGGGCAGAATGTAGCAAATGGTAACAACATATCAGTAACAAATGTGAAACAATGAGCACAATGACAAAAAGCCCCAAAATGTGGAAAATACAAGTAAAAAAATCTACAATCACTGTATAAGATGCTCCCAGTTTTTAGACACCAAATTTTTCAAAAAAGGGTACATCTTATACATGGGGAAATATGGTAAATGAATTAGTGTCCAAAGCAGGATAAATGGAATTGGAAAGTATGTTAAGTTCTTGAAATGGGAATCAATTGAAGAAAATGAGCATATTTAGCCTGAAGAAGAGAAAACTCAAGAGGGACATCATACTTATCTTCAAATATTTTAAGGTCTGTCATACAAAAAAAGGATTGGACAAGTTCTGTGTAGTCTCCCCAGAGCTAAAACAGGAACAATGCTTGAAGTTGGAAAGAGGCAAGATTAGGTTTAATGTTAGGAAAACTTTTCTAACAATCAGATCTGCCCAAAAGTGGAATGGGTTTTCTTTAGCTATGGTGAGTTCATCCTTCTTAGAAATCTTCAAGCAGAGAAAGGATTTCTACTTGTCAGATGTTTTTAACTAGAGTTTTGGGAATTTTTTTGGTGCATGAATTGAACTAGATTTACATCGAAATCCACTTCAATTCTTAATTCTGTGAATTCAGGTAGAAAAAAAAACATATATTGCATGTCTGTACCAAAACATAAAGACACTACTGGGCAACTACTCCCCAGTTGTCCCTAACTTACTTCCTTTCCTATACTTGATGCTGTTCTCCATTGCTCACTAAAAGACAAAGTACTATTTAAAAAAATAATTTAATGAATTTTTAAAAATGCATTTTCTAATAACTATCTTCCATAGATTTGCCCCTTATGACAAAAAAGCATAAAAAATTTAACAAGCCAATACATGGCCCAAATCTGGTAGCATATGTTTCACTTTGCACTTATGGTCTATTATTGAGAGAGAGATAGAGATGCAGATAGACACAGAGTAAATTGCCTCTGCACATCCTTTGACCACATCCTTGGATTGTTTGTTTTTTTATAAATTTAACTCACTTCTCTATATATATTTTAGAAATGAATCCTTTGTCAAAAATACTAGTTGTAAAAATTGTTTCCCAATTTACTACATTTCTTTTGATCTTGGTTACAGTGGTTTTGTCTGTGCAAAAGCTTTTTAATTTAATGTAATCAAAATTATCTAGTTTGTTTCTAATGATGTTCTGCAACTTTTCCTTGGTCATAAACTGCTTCCTTTCCAGAGATCTGATGTAAACTATTCTTTGATCTCCTAGTTTGTTTATAATATTGTCTTTTATGTCTAAATCCTGTGCCCATATTGATTTTATCTTGGTATAGGGTGTGAGGTGATGGTCTAATCCAAGTTTCTGCCATACTAACTTCCAATTTTCCCAATAGTTTTTATCCTAGAAGCTGGACTCTTTGGGTTCATCAAATAGCAGATTATTATAATCATTTCCTGCTATCTCTTTTGCACCTACAGTCTATTCCACTGTTCTACTACTCTATTTCTTAGCCAATACCAGACCATTTTGAGGACTGATATTTTATAATATAATTTTAGATATGGTAGGGATAAACCACCTTCTTTTGCACTTTTTTTCATTAAATCCCTGGAAATTCTTGACTTTTTATTTCTCCATATGAATTTACATACCACTTTTTCTAACTCATTAAAGTAATGTTTTGGAATTTTGATTGGTAAGGCACTAAACAGGTAATTTAGTTTTGGTAGAATTATCATTTTTATTATGTTAGCTCAGCCTATCCATGAGCAGTTGATGGTTGCCCAGTTATTTAAGTCTGATTTTATTTGTGTGAGAAGTGTTTTGTGATAGTTTTCAAAAAAGTTTCTGAGTCTGCCTTGGCAGGAAAACTCCCAGGTATTCGATATTATCTGAAGTTACTTTGACTGGGATTTTTCTTTCTAGCTCTTGCTGTTGTATCTTGCCAGTAATATATAGAAAATCAGAGGATTTATGAGAGTTTGTTTTATATCCTATGACTTTGCTAAAGTTGCTAATTATTTATAGTAGTTTTTAGATGATTGTTTTAGGATTCTCTAAGTTTACCATCATGTCATCTGCAAAAAGTGAACTTTGTTTCTTCCTTCCCAATTCTAATTCCTTCAATTTCTTTTTCTTCTCTTATTGCTGAAGCTAATATTTTCTAACACAGAATAGTAGTGGTGATAATGGGAATCCGTGTTTCACCCTTGATCTTATTGGAAATTCCTCTAGTTTATCTCCATTGCATATAATGCTTGTTGATGGTTTCAGATAGATACTACTAATCATTCTAAGGAAGAATCCATTTATTCCTATATGCTCTAGTGTTTTTAGTAGGAATGTGTGCCGTATTTTGTCAAAGGTCTTTACAGCATCTATTGATATAATCATATGATTTCTGATAGGTTTGTTATTGATATAGTTAATTATACTAACAGTTTTCCTGATATTGAACCAACCCTGAATTCCTGGGATAAATCCTGGTCATAGTACATTATCCTAATGATAACTTGCTGTAATCGCTTTGCTAATATTTTATTTAAGATTGATGCATCTATATTCATTAGAGAGATAGGTCTATAATTTTCTTTCTCTGTTTTGACACTTCCTAGTCTAGGTATCAGCACCATATTTGTGACATAGAAAGATTTAGGCAGAGTTCTGTCTTCATCTATATTTCCAAAGAGTTTATATAGAATTGGAACCAATTGTTCCTTAAATGTTTGACAGAATTCACTTGTGGATCCATCTGACCCTGGAGATTTTTTTCTTAATGGAGTTCAATGATGGCTTGTTGAATTTCTTTTTCTGAGATTGAGTTATTTAGGTATTTAATTTCCTCTTCATTTAACCTGGGCAACTTATATTTTTGTAAATATTCATCCATTTCATTTAGATTATCAAATTTATTGTTAAACAGTTGGGCAAAATAATTGCAAATTATTACTTTAATTTCCTCCTCATTTGGTGGTAAGTTCACTTTTTTATTTATGATACTAGCAATTTGGATTTCTTCTTTCTTTTTTTCAAACCAAGTTAACTTAGATCTATCACTTTTATTGTTTTTTCATAAAACCAACTCTTGGTATTATTTATCAGTTCAATAGTTTTCTTGCTTTTGATTTTACTAATTTCTCCTTTAATTTTTAGAATTTCCAATTTGGTATTTAATTGCAGGGTTTTTAATTTGTCCTTTCTCTAAATTTTTTGGTTGTATGTTTAGTTCATTGATTTCCTCTTTCTCTAATTTATTTAGGTAAGTATTTAAAAATATAATATATCCCCTAACAATTGCCTTGCTTTATTCCATAAGTTTTGGTATCTTGTCTGTTTATTGTCATTATCTAGGATGAAATTATTAATTCTTTCTATAATTTGTTCTTTGAACCATTCATTCTTTTTTTTTTCATTTTTTGCTAGGCAATGGGGTTAAGTGGCTTGCCCAAGGCCACACAGCTAGGTAATTATTAAGTTCTGAGGCCAGATTTGAACTCAGGTACTTCTGACTCCAGGGCTGGTGCTCTATCCACTGTGCCACCTAGATGCCCCTCACTCATTCTTTAAAATGAGATTATTTAGTTTCTAATTAGTTTCATGTCTATCTCTCCATGGCATTATTGTATGCAATTTTTATTGCATTATGATCTGAGAAGGATGTATTCACTATTTCTGCCTTTCTGCATTTGATTATAAGGTTTTTTGGCCCTAGTACATGGTTTTTGTGTAAGTGCCATGTACTACAGGAAAAAGAAATGTATATTTCTTTCTATCTCCATTCAATTTCCTCCAAGTCTATCACGTCTAGGTTTTCTAACATTCCATTTACCTCCTTAATGTCCTTCTTGTTTATTTTATGGTTAGATTTATCTTTATAAGAGAGCAGGAGGTTGAGGTCACCCACCAGTAGAGTTTTGCTGACTATGTCTTCCTGTGACTCATTCAACTTCTCCTATGCATACATATTTAGTATTGAAATTGCTTCATTCTATGACACCTTTTAGGAGGATGTAATTTCATTCCTTATATCTTTTAACAAGCTCTATTTTTGCAGCTGCTTTGTCTGAGATAAGGATTGCTGTTACTGCTTTTTTTTCTCTTCAGCTGAAGCAAAATATACATTGCTCCAACCTTTTTTCTTTATTCTATATGCATCTCTCTGCTTCAAATGAATTTCTTGCAAGCAGCATATTATAGGATCCTAGTTGATAATCCACTCTGCTATTTCACTTACATTTTATGGGAGAGCTCATTCCAGTCACATTCAAAGTTATAATTATTAGTTCTTTATTGTCCTCCATGCTATCTTCTCATCATTTGCATTTTCCCTTTCTTTCACTTTATCAATATTCCCTGGTATTTTCTTTCAGAATACCACCACCTTCAGTGTATTTGTCCCTTTATATCCAATCCCCTTCCCCTTTCTTTCACCTTTCCCTTTGCTCCTTCTTCCTTCCCTTCCTTCTGTTAGTTCCTTTTTCCTCACTCCTTCCTTTCCCCCTTTTAATACTTGAAAGGTAAGATAAACTTCTTAAGTTAACTGACGTGTGTATGTTAGCTTTAAGCCAAGTATGATGAGAGTAAGGTCCAGGCAGTTCTCACTTCCTCCCTTTTCCCCCTCTAGTGCAATAGGTCCTTTGTACCTTTTTTATGTAATATGATTTACTCCATTCAATCTCCTTCATCTTCCTGTCTCTTTATTGTCCCCCTTTTTAAAGAGATATTGTTTTTAAATAACGCTATCAGAGTCATGGATAAGTCATAAGTGTCCATCACTTCTGGCTAAGTATATTCTCTCTAATAGAGTTACAGTTCTCAAGAGTTATGAGAATCTTTCTCCCAGGTGAAGATACAGCCAGTTTCATCTTATTGGATTTACTTTTCTCCTTTTTCCCTTTTCATATGACTCTTGAGTCTCCTGTTTGAAAGTCCAAGTTTTCTATTTTTCTTAGCCCTGGTCTTTTCATCAGGAAAAGTTTAAAGTTTCCTGTTTCATTAAATGTCTATCTTTGCTCCTGGAAAAGAGAAGGCTCAATTTTGCTGGATAGTGAATTCTTGACTGCAGCCCAAGCTCCCTTGCTCTTTGGAATATCACATTCCAGGCCCTTCAGATCCCTTAATATTTATGCCACCAGGTCCTGGATAATCCTTACTCTGACTCCTTGATATCTAAATTGTTTCTTTCTGGTTGCTTGCAGGATTTTTCTATTTTATCTGATAGTTCTGGAATTTGGTACAATATTCCTTGGTGTTTTCAATTTGGGATCCCTTTTAGGAGGGGATCAATGTATTCTTTAAATAAATATTTTTCCCTCTGGCTCCATGTCAGGGCAATTTTCCATCACTAAATCCTGTAATATTGAGTCCAGGAATTTTTTTTCTCTTCAGTGTTTTCCGGAAGCCCAATGATTCTTAAGTTGTCTCTTCTGCATCTATTCTTGAGATCACTGGTTTTGCCAATAAGGTCTTTTATATTTTCTTGTATTTTTTCAATTTTTTGGTTTTGTTTAATAGAGTCTTGTTGTCTCATGAAATCATTAGTTTCCACAGACTCCATTCTTTTTTTTAAGAGAAGATTTTCTTTATTTACCCTTTGCAACTCCTTTTCCAGTTGGTCAATTCTATTTTTGAAGGAGTTTTCCATTTGCCCAATTGAGGATTTGAGAGAATTACTTTCTTTTTGCTTTTGACTAACTGAGGATTTGGAAGAACTAATTTCTTTTTGCTTTTGCCCAGTTGTATTTTCTAAGGATTTGTTTTCTTGTTGCAAGATGTTAATCTTCTCTTACAAAGTGTTAATTTTCTCTTGAGTTTCTTTTCTCAATTATTCCAATTGATTTTTTTAGGTTTTTGCAAAGAAATGGGGTTAAGTGGTTTGCCCAAAGCCACACAGCTAGGTAATTAGAAAGTGTCTGAGACCGGATTTGAATTCAGGTATACCTGACTCTAGGGCTGGTGCTCTATCCACTGTGCCACCTATCCGCCCCTCCAATTGATTTTTAAACTCCTTTCTGATCTCTTCTAAGAAGCTTTTCTGGGCTGGAGACCAATTCATAGTCCCCTCAAAAGTTCTAGATCTCTCTGGGTTAGGATCTTTGACTTCAAATTTGTTTTCAATGGGCCCCCCTTTTTGCTGGCCTTTCTTCATTTTCCTGAAATTTTGTGCTGAGGGAGGGGCTAGTTCACAGACTTTTAGTCTTGAGAGCCCTAGAGGCTTTGCTGATTGGGTTTAGTAACTCCAAGTGGGCTGGCCAGTAGGAGGTGCTAGTGGTTTTCTCTGGAGAGTCTGTAACCTTGATTTATTGTCCACTTCCTAGGCAGGGGGTATAGAGGGAGCAGCAGGGTCTGAACTATCCTTGAAGAATGTGGGTTGGCTCCTCATGCTATATAGTTAATCTTATTATTCACTCAGTACTGAGTGAACCCCTGGGTGTGTGTGGGGCAGGGGGGGGGGAGGTTGTTACTGTATTTGTTCTGGGAAGAGTCCCTTTCTCTCACAGGGATGGGGTGGGGGGTGAGTGAACTGGAAACACAAGGACTCTGCTGAAAATACAGGGCTTGTCTTCAAGGCCAGTAGAGATGATCAGATCAATATTTAGCTGCTGTGCTGCGGTTCCCCCATCTAATGTGCTGCTCTCCTGCCTGTTCACAAAGTCAAGGCTTCTGAGGCTGCTCTAAGGTTAATACAGGATCTCACCCTACTGCCCCTGCCCTGGCTCTCTGGCCCTGCTTCAACCACATTCTTCTGAGACAGACCTTATTGGTAGATGTTCTTCTCCTTTGCTCTTTCTGGATTTTGTGGATTTGAATTCTGTTAAGAGAGACTTATTTCATATTAGTTCAGAGGGAAAGCCAGGAGACCTTAGCACAGTGCCTAGCTTCTCTCCACTATCTTGGTCGGAAGCCCTATTCATTGTTTCTTAAGACACTTTCCATTTAAAGTACTCTCTAAATATATCTTCTTATTTCTAGTTTTTCCATACCTGAATTGAGTCTTCTCCCATCAGTTTCCAAGAATTCTATTCAAAGAGGTGAAAAGTAAATTCCCATCTGGTATCAAACACTTTCTTGTCCTGGCTCTGAAGTTTTGTCAACCTGTTCAGTTTACTTTGTTTCCATCATTCCTTTGAGTGGAACCAAAGCTACCGATCAGTCAAAGTCCATTACAAGTTCAATTAAAAAGTTTCTGAGGACTATTGCATGTCTCTTTTCTTTGGTCTATGTCACAAAAAAGTAAAGGTCATCCCCTCAAACTTTATATCAGGGGTCCAATGGCTTTTTATGGCCTTTGGTCCATCCACTACGTGAAGATATAACCCTATAGAGTTAGAAAGCTTTAATATAAGGACCTGATATCTAAGTTTAGAAATGAAGAATAATATTCTGTTCCATCTGAAAAAACTATGTATGCATTATGAAGTACATAAAAGTAAACTATAAGGGGCTTATAGAAAACTTTCTTTACTTAACACACTCCATTATTTTCTGGCTGTTTTAAGCATGGTAAAGCAAAAGTAAGTATTTAAAAATCCACAATTTTCAAATATTTAATTTTTTTAAGTCAGTAGGCTTGCAATTTTATATTAGGTATGTTGTACTAATTAACCATTAAACTGCTTTAATTCACTTTATCCCATAATAATTAATTCTAAAGTACACTGATTAAATTTGAAATTACTTAGTGAAGTTCACTGCAAAATTGTCTTTAGAAGTAAAACAGAGACCAAATTAGCACAAAGGCTAGCCTAAGGGATATGTAAGCATATAAACATACACATACGTACAGGTCACACATGCAAACCATAAAAGTAGTAAGAACTAATGGGTTCAGAGTTGGCCATTGTTATTTGGACAAGGGTAGTACCCTAGCATAGAAAAAAATTATAGCTAGATGAACAAGTGATAAGAAAACTACTTTGCATTCTTAAGTATATGTTTAGGTCCAAAGAAGATAGCATATTCTCTGTTTTGCAAATATCTTTCTAGTCAAATCAATAAACATTTATGAAACATTATGTATTATTCTAAGTATTGTTATGTACTAAGCAATGTTCTAAGAGTTGAACATATAAATAAAAGCAAAAACATAGCCTTATCCAAATGGAATTTACATTATAATATAAGAGACAAGATGTGAACAATCACATAAATCACATATATATATATATGTATATATATGTATATATATATATATATATATATATCAGAAGTTCTTAATTTGGGGCCCTTTCAAAATAATATTTTGATAATTGTGCTTTAATAAAATTAGTTTGCTTTGGGATAGATGGCCACTGAGTTCCCTTACAATGTAGATTCTAGGTAGCAAAGAGATAAATCTCTCTCTCTCTCTCTCTCTCTCTCTCTCTCTCTCTCTATATATATATATATATATATATATATATATATATATATATATACATATATATATATATATACATATATACATATATATATACATATATATACAAGGTAAAGGCAGGATAATTTGAGATAATTTTATCTATATGTACAGATATGATGCATGTTTCATGTAATATATGCATATAAAACAAATATGTACTTGTGTCTATATACATACACACAGATACACATACATTATTGACTATCTTCTCTTACATAGAATTCTTTCTGGTCTTTTTATAATCTTGCTGTCTCTTGATTCTTCTTGTTTTATAAAATCCCCTTCTCAATCTCCTTTGATTAATTATGATCAATATAATGTCCAGGTGATGTATGTAAAAATCATGTTTCTTAATTCCTATAGCTCAAACTTAGAACCAATAGTAGAAAGACTACAAATTATTCTCATTTGAATGAAAGTCATAGAAAAATAAAATAAATAATTGTTAAATATAGTTGTTACAGAATGATATCAAATTTTATAATTCCTAATAAAAACCTAAAAACTAGGTTTGACACTGTACACTGATCTTAAAAAATTAAATAGTAACTGGTGAAAGAAGACTAATGAACTTGAGCCTAGAAGTTAATACTACCAAGTAGATCTTACTATCTCTGGATCCATTTGAATTTTCCTATTTTCATGGTATAGGTAAAACCCTTTGAAATCATATCACTAAGGTGTTCAAGAGCAGGCCTTTGAAATTACAACTTAATAAACAATTAACACATTTTTAGTAATGTCTTCTCTGGGCCAGACACTGTACAAGGCATGGAGGGTTTACAAACAAAACTGAAACAGTCCTTGTCCTCAAGGGGCTTACATTCTATCAGGAAAAACAGCATGTGTATATAGATAGATAGATAGATAGATAGATAGATAGATAGATAGATAGATAAAAATACCTATGAGGGGGCTTGGGGGGGGGGGAAACATTACATGAAGTTGGAAGGGAAAATCTTATGTAAGTTGACATGACCTGAACTTTGCAGGAAGTTAAAGCTTGGAAGAGATTGTGGATTTTAATATAGGTATTGAATTATAGGGTTGCTACCAAATTCATCAGATTACAATCTAGATAATAATAAATTTTCAATGGAATAAACTGACTACAAAATATCAGTAACATTTACCTCTAAGGATCTGTAACATGAAATTCTCACAATAAAAGATTAAATCAATCACTTTTGGGGGGGGGTAAAACTGAAATATTCACCTTGTATTCTTCTCCAGAGATGATCTGTTTTAACAGAAGACCAGAAGCCTAGGGGTGTTGTTGGGCAAAGAGAACTGAAATTTTTTATAATTTTAGAAAGAAAATGTTGGACCATAATGAGGTCCCTTTTGCCCGAATTTCAAGTTGCAGATTAATCATAAAATTGACTCCTTTTTATTGTCACATCAAAGCCATTTGTAATAGCTCCTAAGGAGAAATAAGATAATTATTAAGAGAGTAGGACAATCAAACAAATCAAACAACTTTTTTATGTTCAGAGTAAGATAAGCAAAAAAGTAAGCCAATATCAAAGAATATAACAGTAGCATTCAATAAAACCCAAAGTAGACCTCACATGTGCTTTAAAGGGCCCCAAATGAAGACTCTAGAGAGAGAAGGTTCTTCAAAAATCAATGTTAAACAGATGAAATTGTCTTGTTACCAGGGTGGCATAAAATATCTTCCCCTCTATCTTGTCTAAACTAAATTAATAAGTGTCTATCCTAAAGTTTATATGTATGTATTTGTGTATGTGTATGTATATATATGTATATACATATATGTATATATGGCTATCTATTGATATATATATATATATATATATATATAAATATATATGCAGGTATAAATGTAGTTAGGTATCTAGATGTAAATTATATATATATGTAAAATCCATATCTATGTGTCTAAGTACATATTTATGTAAACACAGATATGTGTATACTTATACATGCATACAAATAATAGATATAGATTTATTGTCATCCAGAGAGCAAGAGTATGAAAACTGTAATACCACTGAGGGACCAATTTCTTTTGAGGTATTTCTATCATTTTATCTTGAACTTAATATTCAATTCTATTAACTAATATTAAATTTCAAATGAATGAATTTATGAATTAAGGTGAAAATCCAGTGAAAGGATCACTTGACTTGGAATCAAAAGATATGTATTCAAGTTTCATGCCTACCACTTATTCACCATTTGACTATGAGCAAGTCACAAGACCTCTGATCTAAGCTGAAATATTTTATAAGGAAAAGTGAGGGTGATAAGAAAGATTTATAAACCATTAAGTATTATAATAATATTAATAAAATTAATTTAATGTGAATGAATATTAATAAAATAGAGTAGCTATTGGATCTCTAAGCTTCTAATCTCTATTGCAGCTATATTTTGCAACATTTTTGTGATTCAGCTTCTGTCTTTGGATCACTTTTACTCACTTGCAAAATGAGAAGATTGGACTAGATGATCTCAGAGGTTCATTTTCAGCTCTAAATCTTACAAAAGTCTATGATGGGGGTAGCTAGATGGTGTAGTGGATAAAGTACTGGCCTTGGAGTCAGGAGTACCTGGGTTCAAATCCGGTCTTAGACACTTAATAATTACCTAGCTGTGTGGCCTTGGGCAAGCCATTTAACCCCCATTTGCCTTGCAAAAAAATTTAAAAAAAAGTCTATGACGATTTGTCCTTCATTCTCAAAGAAGATCATGATATCGGGGAGGTGAAGTCATGGTAAACACATGAATTGGATTGGAGGGGGGCTGGGCTAAATCACCAACCTCACTTTCTCCTCCAGAGTCATCCAGATCCAGTAGCTAGATATCAATTGGAACAACTAGAGATGTTCCTGGATGTGGGGCAGTCAGGGTTAAGTGACTTGCTCAGTTCATACAACTAGTGAGTATCAAGTGTCTGAGGCTGGATTCGTACTCCTTTCCTCCTGACAGTGCTCTATCCACTGTGCCATCTAACTGCCCTTACATAAAGATCTATAAGACTATAATGAATGAGCATCATGTTTAAGGAGATTCCAGCAGTGTGAACTGGTCTCTCTCTTTTCATTTGTTTGAGCAAAAAAGTGAGAGACTACTGTGGTGAACTACTAGTATTATGGACTTCCAAGTGGAATGCCTACCAGAAGAAGTAGGATCTGCTTGGGGCAAAACCAAAGAGAAGTAACCAAGAAATAAGAAGGACATTGGGTTTGGCTTCAGCCAAGGAGATCATCAAGGAAAATTACACCGACAAGAAATATCCCTCATCAGGGATATTTCCATTCAAATAAAGATTTTATCAAATGTGGTTCCCAAGATGAAGATGCAAAGATCAGTTGTCATTCATTGTAACTAGTTGCAGTACATTCAAATAGTTCCAGATAAAATAGGTCCATGAATCTTCAACTCAACTTCTAAGAGGTGGGGAAGTATTGGTTACCTAGCAAGATGGCAAATTTCAATATGTTGAAGGTCACTTAAGCAAGAGAGAGAATAAGAAACAATTCCAGACACTCTCTGAAGCAGATTGACAAATAATTATGTAAAGCAACTAGACTGACCTATCCAGCTAACTTGAAAAAGGTATAAATTCTTCATTAAAAAGGTATTACATGAAGTGACTCTTGTGATTAATCAATCAAAAAGTATTTCTTAAACATTCAATATAAATAGAAAAATAAATTAGTTCCTGCCTTCAAGAAGCACATAGTCTAATTGAACAACAATGTATGTGTGTGTGTGTGTGTGTGTGTATATATATATATATATATATATATAAAATATAAATTAAAAATATAGAAAAAATAAATTATTAGTTATTTTATGAGGTGAGGCACTAGCAACTAGCAGAAAAAAATCAGTAATTACTTCATGTAAGATGTGGTATCAGAGTGGGCCTTGAAGGAAATGAGATACTTCAAGAGAAAAGGAAAAATGGAAAGTGAATTGCATCATGGAACAGGACCTGTATAATGGGGGGGGGGGAATGGGAGACAGAGTATCATGTGTGAAGAACTGCAAAAGTCAATTTATTTGACCATGAAGTGTATTAACAGGAGCAGTGTACAATAAACCAGGAAAGATAGTTGGAATCAGATTGAAAAGGGCTTTAAACACCAGAAGACTGGTGAAATCTAACTAAAGGGGATAATAGAAACCTAATTTATGGTAAAAACCCTATATAGTGCATGATGGATATTCATTAGAGTGTCATGATATCAAGGACAGTCATAGCTGGAAATGACAATTGCTCACATGGCATGATGAAGGGATACTTAAAAATCTTTCTGTCACCTCCTTCAATGCCAACTACAATTCACTGAGTAAAATGAGGAGGCAAAGTTAACAGTACACCCTGCAGAATTAAAGGGAAGAGGCAAGTAAAAAACTATGAATAAAGTACATTGCTGACTACAGAGCTCAACTTCTCTTATCTTAGATCTTGTATTCTACTTATTTCCACGGTGTAGCCAAAGTCCTTCAACAATACTGTACCTTTTTCAAAATCACCCTCTATGCTATGAAGACAAGGCTAGATCTTTCCTTATTTGCAGAGTTTAGGAACCATGAATGCACATACTCTCAGGTTTAGTTGATGTGCCAATTTTACTGAATGTTGCTTTTTTTCTTTCATTATATTTTCTAAGGATGCCTCTGTGGAGATGTAAGAAGAAGGAATATATTCAGTAATGGAAATAAAAATTGAAGACAATATGCAAATTTAAAAATATAATACTAGGTACTTTGCCCTCTGAGGATTGGTTGACTTGTGGCTCTTTTTTATCCATGGTTTTTTTGACTTCTACAATGATTTCAAGAGATTTGGAAAGATTTCTATGGACAGTTGCAAAGTTAAGTGAGCAGAACTAGAACAATTTATATTGTAACATTTTAAAATACATTAGGTATTTAAACATCTATAAAAATATATTATGTATATAAACATACATATATATACACATGAATATATACATGTAGATATACACACATGCAAATATGCAATTCAGCATTTCAATAGCTAGCTAGAGTGAAAAAACCTAGAGCCAGGAAGACCCAAGTTCAAATCTGTCCTCAGACATTTACAAGTTGTGTAGTGTTGGGCAAATAACTTGATCTGTTTGCCTTGGTATCTTCAACTGTAAAAATAGGAATAACAGCACCTACTTCTCATAGTTTTTGTGATGATCATAAGAGATTATGCACACACACACACACACACAAACACACACACACACAAACACACAGACATACACATAGTCTTTAGCATAGCTCCCAGTACATTATAAGTACTGCATTGATGTTAGAGGCAGCTAAATGGTAGAGCAGATTATTCACCAGGCCTGGAGTTTGGGGTC
This sequence comes from Macrotis lagotis, assembly GCF_037893015.1. Classification (NCBI taxonomy): domain Eukaryota; kingdom Metazoa; phylum Chordata; class Mammalia; order Peramelemorphia; family Peramelidae; genus Macrotis; species Macrotis lagotis. The sequence goes on from NC_133666.1 coordinate 345,154,341, forward strand.
CTAAATTCATTCTGACTTCAGACTCTTACTAACTATGTGACCCCAGTCAAATCATCTAACTTATGTCTGCCTCAGTGTCCACAAATGCAAAATGGAGATAATATCATCTACCTTCCAGAGTTGTTGTGTCAAAGAAGATATTTCTAAAGTGCTTAATATAGTGTCTGACACATCATAGGCACCATATAAATGTTCTTTCCTTTTCTTCTTATAAATATTAGCAATTCAACAAGTCTTTAGACATATATAATCTGATGAAGAAAGAAGTGAGTAGAATTAGGAGAGCAGTTTATATAACAACAATAACATTGTAAATACAAACAATTTTGAAAATTTAAGAACTCAGATCAATACCATGTCCATCCATGATTCCAAAAGTCTCATGATGAAACCTGTTATCTGTTTCCTATAAAAGAAGTAATAGAATCCAGGAGAGAAATGAAACACTTTTTTGAACAAGGTAAATGAATTGACCATTCATATTTGTTACAAGATCTTCTCCCCCAGTGGGATGAAAGGGAGAGAAAAGAGTTAATTTAAAAAATAAAATTTAATTTAAAAAATCAAAACTGCAAGAAGGACTCATAAGATGGGCCTCTCTCCCCACCTTGGAAGGCAGTTTTCTCCCCCCCCCCACCCAGGAAGGGTTACTTGGAATAAGACTGTTTCTTCATCATGTTCTATAATTTTGAAAGAGATTATCAGCAGAGACAGCATCAACCATGTCAGACAAGGATAACTGTGGTAGGGATGTATGGAAAATTTGTTTCAATATTTATGAAGATTCACATCCTAGCAGAAAGGGTAGAGCACATAGGAAAATTCTAAGAGGAAAATTGTAAACAAGATCATATCAGACCTGGAATGTTTGAAAAAGAGCATATTTTAAAGTATAGCAAGTAAACAAACAAGTCAAAAACAAAATATTTTGATAATTACAGAAGATAAATAGCCATGGGACAAGGAATTGTATAGCCTATCTGAGAAATATACCAAGGTACTTCCCTGATTGATATATGTGTTCAAAAGTGACAAGTGTTGCAACCCATCTCTGACAAGCAACTTCTAATGTAACACTGGCCAAATTAAGGTTAGTAGAAGGTTATTATGTCCAGACTTTAAATTTAGCTCCATACACATAATAATAGGAAGTAGCTAGATTGCACAGTGGATAGAGAACCACTCCCAGAGTCAAATTTAACCTCAAAAGCTCACTACCTGTGTAAGCCTGAGTAAGTTACTTAACTTCTGTCTGCCTCAGTTTCAACTGGAAAATGCACTAGAAAAGGAAAAGAAAAACCACTCCTGGTAAGAAAACCCCAAATAGGGTCATAAACAGTCAGATATAAATGAAATGATTGAACCACAAATCAAATACTAGGAAATTTTTTTAAGTCTTGAAGATGGAACCCATAAGCAACTGAAGATCAAATAAATGCAACCTGCCACACAAAAAAATAGGCTTTGTATGAAGCACTAGCAAAGGACTAAAAAAAGAAACAGTCCATGCCATTCCTTTACCATATACCAGGGGAAATTGCATGTTCATTATATATGAATACACATGCAAGATAATTTTAGGAGGGTACATTATTAGTTGAGTAAAGTTGGAGAAACCACATGTGAAAGGTTTACTTGAAATAATTTTAAAGGAAAGCCTTTGATTACAAGGTTCTTTTCAGGGTCTAAAAGGACCTCTATATCTGGCACTTGCTTTGTTTCCCTGGGGTGGCTTAGGGGCAGCAGCTTCCACCAGACCAGTCAGCAAGTACAAGCTAGTAGTGAATAGTCATCTAGATCACATCAATAACATAATAAAGTCCATTAGTCCAGTCTCTTTGTTTATGCTCAGTTAATTATGCTCTTTCACAGGGTTTCTATTATCTCTGGTATCCTAATCTTTTGTCCTTTTGAGTAGAATTCATTTTCCTTGTTTCCTTTTCTTAGGTGGTTTCTTGTGGGTTCCTGTCTTTGAATCTGTGTGACCAATGGACACTTTCTTTACTTCATCAATCTATACATGAGAAGATACTCTGGGGATTAGTGAAAGTTAGATTTTCCTGAGCATAAATAGGCTTTGTATCCCAAGCCATTCATCAAAATTTTCTAAAATATGTATCACATATAGGCACTGGAGCTACTCTCCTAATCCCCACTGTTGCCCTACCTGATTTTACATTCACAAAACAAGATGCCTCTTCCAGGATAAACTCATCACTATTAAATTCATCACCATGCCATTAACCTAAGACTTGATTGACTCCACCTCCTTTTCTCTTTATAGAGCTGAAGGTTAGAGTACTAAATTCCCTCCCTTATAACCCTTCCTATATAGGTAAAATTTATATTATATAGATGAACTTTATAGATGAAATAGGTCAGGTCATTCCACTTTACATCTATTGCCCTTCTTGACTTCAACAGAACAAAAAGGTCCTGAGTTGAGTACTCTCCAGTGTTCCCTTTTTTCTCCCCTTCCCACTTTCCTTCTGCCTTTTTGTGTCTTGTATTTTCCTTTAGATTATAAGATCCTTGAGGTAAAAAACTGTCTTTCTCTTTATTAATTACATATTCAGTACTTAGAATAGTGCCTAGCATGTGATAAACACTTAATAAATGTTTGTTAGATTAGATTACCATACAGCATGGTGGCTAGCACATAGTAAAGTAAAAACTTTGTATAGCTATCTTTATGCTTGGGCACTTCATAGAATCTTGCTAACTTTTCAAAGCATCCTTAATACATAATTTAATACAAGATTTGATGACATCAGACTGTACAATAACTAAAATGGACCTAGTAGAGTATACTTTTTTCCTAGCTCAGATACCTGCCAACTCTAGGATGACTCAGTAACATGGCTAATTCAAGTTTCTATTGGTTCTTTCCCAAGAGAACTTGTATCCTTTACTTTAAAAAAAATTCCCAGTTTGAACCTATGCTTTTCTTTTGATATAGAAAATCTAGATTTGGTGTTTTCTTGGAATCCATTTCAGAGGAGTGAGGAAAGTGCATGCTTTCTCTTCTCAGTTCTCTCTGAACCATCTTTTTTTTTATTTTAGCAAGCCTCTTAGTTTATTTACTAATAAAACTTTATGTTGGGTAAAAATTTTATTTTTTAATATATCAATTCCTATTCTTCAAAGGAAAGTATTGTGATCAATTTCCAGGTACTTTATATGGGGCAGATAGGTGTCATAGAGTTTGGAACTGGAGTCAGGAAGACTTGAGTTCAAATACAGCCTCTAAAACTTATTAGCTGTGTGACTCTGGGCAAGTCACTTAGTCCTGTTTACCTGTTTCCTCATCTATAAAATGATTTAGGAAAGAAAATGGCAGTATCTTTGCCAAGAAAACTCCAAAAAGATTTACAAAGAGTTGGACATAACTGGAAACTATTAAATAAGAAACATTAAATCATCATATCAGGAACTTCTGAGTTATTCACTCTTATAATTTTAAAAAGAGGATTGGACAGTATGATACTATTGTGTTGCTATTGACCAATGAAAAACTACCCAAACCTACTGTAGCTCTTCTCCATATTCTTATAATGCTCTTATTTTTACATTCAGGTTGTATTTCTAAGACAAAAAGAATACTTTTTACTTCTACAATCAAAATTTTTCTGCAGTTTTGGCCTAGATTACATTCAAATTTTAGTTAAAGTCATTCAGCAAATCAATAATGATAAAATAAACATGTCATGAATGAGATACTGAATCAGATTGGCAGATTAGCAGTACTGCAAAGCAACATACATAAAACCATGCCAATGCAAATAGCAATAGCTGCCCAATATTTACTGACAACTGGCAAAGGAACAGGCAAGCAATATTCAGTAAGCTATTTCCACATGCATGTAAGTGACAACTTCAATAGTACATGATTCAAAAAACTGATAAATAATAGAATTCATAAGCCCAATGCAATTGGAATCTTATGAAACGCAGTGGACCAACCATGGAGAAAATTATACTTGGGGAAGAAAAGTTTAAAAAAAAGTCAAAAATTAGCACTGGAGGATAGAAATGAAATTCTAGTGAAGAAATCAAAAAAGATTCAAAATTGAAATCTGGATGGAGAATCAAATACCAAAAATAAAAAATATAATAAAACTCAAAATTCAGAATCTGCAAAGAAAAATTTCACATTTGAGAATTCTCGGTTGTGATTCCTAATTGTCACTGAGGTCAACTTGCTGAAAAGGAAAAGGCAAACAAAAATAGAGAGGGGAGTGGAGAGAAAGAACATAAAAATATCCCAGATGAAAAATCCCACTACCTGTACTCATAAGGCTACCTGGACTCATAAGCATGGATAGTGCATACTTTCATGACATATGACACTCAAGATGCTAAAGTAAAATAACATTCTAACTGCTCCTTCTCTAAGCCTATAGAAAACCAGGGTATCACATTATCATTAACCCATAAGGGATTACAGTTTATAATCTTGCCCTCCAGGTCATGTCCTCCTTCAATTACTCTCCCACCACTCTCATCAAGGTCCTTTGAAGCATGTGTCAAAGATTGTATGCAGGCTCAAGCAGTCCATACCTCTCTCCCCAAAAGTCATAGCTTCAAAAATCAAACAAAAAGAATTCAACCAAGTTTCTGAATTTACTCTAAAAGATGAAAAATAAAATAACATTCTGAAATATTAAGGATATAAAATCTATGGCTTCTTATTCACCCTGTTCCTGGGAAATGTCTTGCTCTCTGTAAAAAAATTAACATTCTTAAAATTCAGGTAAATGGTGTTAAGAGGTCACTTAGTTTAACATGTAAAAAATGCAACAGCAAAGTTTCCATGTGCCTTCATGGTCACTCTATCTGTTGAGATCTCTGAACTAATTCTTTTACACAAAAGTCCCAGAGAAAGAGCAAGGGGATCATTTGTCGGATATTGGGACCAGTTCTGAGTTCTAGGTTAGAATAGTGAAAGCAAGGGAGAAACAATAAAGACAAGGCACTGGATTTTTAGAAGTTAGACTGGATCTTCCTCTTGGTCAACTCTGCACATCTTCGTGCCTTATTGTCTTTGTGAATCCATGGCCTAGTCAGCTATGACAGGAATTACAGGTCCTAGTTGCTGTTGTACAAAAGTTTTCTCTGCTCTTCTATTCAAATGTCTACTGGGAAGACTCTCTCAGGTAACAAACAAAGTAGCACCATGATCCTACAGTGCTGGTTCCCAAAGTCTCTTGCTCTTATCTGTTCTGTTAGTCATCCTCTCAAGTTTCACAGTAGCCAAGTGTGTATATTTTCTGCATTGTGATGAAGGAAGAATTCAAATCTCAAGGACAAATGGGAGAAAGGAGGGAACATACAATCCAGGATGCCAATGGACTACATCATCACCGCTATTGTCCTTTTGCACAAATTTACGTCCATCATAAATACCCAGTCTTCCAGACTTCCTCAAGTTTACTGAGATGAGAATGTTTAGAATCTCCTAATCATGGAGAAAAGAGGGAATGAGAAATGTGGAACAATAAAAATTTTCTACTTTTCTTCTCTACTATTACCTTGGAGCCACAGGGAAGTTGACAATAAAGAACAGAGTCTGGTTTGAATAGAAGTCATAGATAAAAATTACAGAAAAATGGGCTTGTTCCTTCACAAGGACCTTAAAAATATAACTCTGGTGAATGAGGATAAAATTGGCAAGTGAGTTTCTCATTCTTTCTCCCCTCCTATGGATAGGTGCAGAATTGAATTCTTTCATATTTCCTCCCATAATGACTGGTTTAGATAGTATTTGATCTTTCTTTCTGATCAGCATCTTCTTGCACTATCCCATTTTCCCTAGAGATTTAATCAGCTACAACTTGCTATAAAAGTTAGACTGATTTTTTTATGTATTTTTTTAAAAAATTATTTATCTAAGGCAATGGGGTTAAGTGACTTGCCCAAGGTCACACAGCTAGGCAATTATTAAGATTTTGAGTTCAGATTTGAACTCAGGTCCTCTTGACTCCAGGGCCAGTTCTCTATCCACTGTGCCACCTAGCTGCCCCCTAGCTTGATTTTTAACATTAGGGCTCTCAGATCCTTGTGGGCTCTTTGTTTATTTTATAGTTTATATCAGAAGAAAAGTAATTAAGACAATCAAAATTACTCACCCACCTCAGTGAAAACATTGAGACAGAGCTCAAATTGTCTTTCTGTCCTAATTTACATTTTTGTCTATATCATAATAATCCCTAATATCTTTATGTTTCAGGAAAACTCAGAATAATGGAAATATTCCGATAAAAAGAGTGAAGAAAATATATTACAGATTCTTGTCAATGTCTGCTAGTTTTCCTTTATGTCTGTTCCCTGTAATGGTTCAGTCCCTTTCTGACTTTCTCCTGGAAATTTCTCCTTTTGACTCTTACCTTGTGCTGCTGACTCTCTCTGACTCAGCTCATTCATGTCCTCTCCAGCTGCTGAAGCAGAAGCTCAACTTTCAGCCTGGGCCCTTCTTCCTAATTGATGCCTCACAGATGATGTACATGCCATTAAGAACATCTGTGTGTGGGGGCAGAGCCAAGATGGTGGCAGGAGTGGCAGGAGTACATTCTTTCCTAGATGCTCTCTCCAGAACATTTCAAAAACCTTAAAATCATGATTCTAAATGAGAGAGAGAAAGAGAGAGAGAGAGAGAGAGAGAGAGAGAGAGAGAGAGAGAGAGAGAACAGACAGAAAGATCCAGAGAGGCAATTTTCCAGCCCAAAGTATCCTGGAAAGTAGTGGGAAGACTCTGTTCCATGGGGGTGGAGGGGTGGCACCAAGCTGGAGCAAAGGAACTTCCACCTCCCAGGAACAACCCAAGGACACCTGGGAGCCCTGGCTCCCAGCAGCAGAAGAATTTTCCTGACCTGCACCCAAGGGAGCACCAAGCACAATTTGGAAGATCAACATCCTCTGCCACAGTGAGCATGTAGCCCAGGCTCTCAGCTCAGCCCCAGCAGCCCAGATCCCAGGAAATGGAAGCAGACCTGTGGAGCTGCCTAGCAGCAGTTCCCAGGCAGCTGGTACCTGATTTCTCAGCCCACGGAAAGTAAGAGAGTAGAGGGAGACTGCCAATGTTTGTCCTATATCCCTCGAACAGGACTCTGGGGCTTTGACCACATTCAGATCCTGGTCATAGTCTAGGATTCCATAGAGTAGGAACCCCCTCACAGCTCTAGGGCAGAGGGGTGCCAGGAGAGCAGTCAGAGCCTCACACACTGAGGTCCTTGCAGGGGTTGGGGGTGTTCCCCAATAATACTCAAAAGTTCAAGAAGCACCCCCAAACCAAACACAGGCTGGAGAAATGAGTAAACAGGGAAAAAAGGAACCTGACCATAGGCAATTACTTTGGTCCCATGGAAAATCAAACCATGGAATCAGAAGATAAGGAAGACCAAGCTTCTGCATCTAAAGACTTCAAGAAATATAGTAGTTGGGCTCAGCTTAGGACAGAGCTTAAAAAAAGACTGAAAATCAAGTAAGGGAGATAGAAGTAAAAATGGGAAAAGAAATGTGAGAAATGCAAGAAAAACATGAAAACAAAGTCAGCAGCTTAACTAAGGAGGTCCAAAAAATTCTGAAGAAAATGACATGTTAAAAACCAGCTTAGGTTAAATAGATATTAGGTCAAAAGGATAAACCAGTTCAGAAATTTATTGAGAAGAAGAATGCTTTAAAAAGAATTGGCCAGATGGAAAAGGAGATAAGAATGATCTCTGAGGAAAACAGATCCTTCAGATGTAGAATGGAGCTAAGGGAATGTGATGACCATGGGAAATCAAGATACAATAATTCAACAACAAAAGAATGAAAAATTAGAAGAAAATGTGAAGCATCTCATTGAAAAAACAAATGATCTGGAAAAATAGATACAGAAAAGATAATTTAAAAATTATTGGGCTACCTGAAAGTCATGATCAGGAAAAGAGCTTTGACTTCATCTTTAAAGAATTTCTACAAGAAAATTGCCCTGATATCCTAGAAGCAGAGGGTAAAATAGAAATTGAGAGAGTCCACTGATCTTCTCTGGAAAGAGATCCAAAAAAACAACTCCCAGGAATATTATAGCCAAGTTCCGAAACTCCCAAGTCAAAGAGAAAATATTATAAGCATTCAGAAGAAAACAACTCAAATATCATAGAGCTGCAGTGAGGATCACAAGGAATTAACAACTACATTAAGGGCTTGTAGGGCATGGAATATAGTATTCCAGAAGGCAAAAGAGCTTGGAATGCAACCAAGAATCCACTACCCAGCAAAACTGAACATCTTCTTCGAGGGGAAAAGATGAACTTTCAATGAAACAGGGGGATTTCAAATGGTCCTGTTGAAACAACCAGAGCTTAACAGAAAGTTTGATCTTCAAGTATAGGACTGAGGTGAAGCATAAAGAGGGTGGATGAGAAGGGTAACTTATAATGGATTTAATGATGATGAACTGCATGTATTCCTGCATGGAAAGACAATACTGATAATATTCATATGAATCTTCTCATTTAATAGAGAAGGTAGAAGGAGTTTTTATAGATGGGGCACAGGAGAGAGTTGAATTTTAAGATATAATATATTGTAAAAATGGAGTCAATTGGTGCAAAGGATATGTACTGGGAGTAAGAGAAAGAAGAGGTTAATAGGTTAAGATATTTCATATAAAAGATATTTAATGTAGCTTTTGCAATGGTATGGAAGGGGGAATGTGAGGCAGAATGAGGGAGATTTCATTCTTATCAGAAATGACTCAGAGAGGAAATAGCATACACACTTGGGTATAGACATCTAGAAGAACAAGGAGAGAAAGGGGGATATGGGTGATAGAGGAGAAGGTAGAGAGAATAATCAGATATAGCCCATTTTCTTTTTTACTTTTTGCAAGGTGGTGGTATTGGGTGGTCTTTCTGGGCCATGGGCCCAGATGGTTGCTGGGTCTCTTGGGTGGGAATGTAGGTTTGGGTCCTCCTTGCCACAGGTACGCTACTCTGTCCACTGGGCCACTAGGCTGCCCCACAGCACACTTTTGAAGAGGGACAGAGTGAAAGGAGAGAGAAAATATAATAGATGGTAATGGGGAGGAATGGATGGATGAAATTACAATCAGCATCAGAAGTTGTGGAAAAATATAGAAGTAACTTCTCTGATGGACTTATGATAAAAAATGCTATCCACCTAAGACAGAGCTGATGGTATCAGAACACAGACTGAAAGACATTTTTTTCTTTCTTTTACATTATTTCTCATGAGGTTTTATATTTTTGTGGGGGAGGGGGTATTATGTTTATTCTTAAACAAGAATATTTTAATAATGTGTAAATAAATTAAAGAAAAATTTAAAAAACTCAAAAAAAGAACATCTGTGTGTGATTCAAATCTTCCTTCCAGCTCAAGGATTGTGATAGTCCCAAATTGTTGTCAGTATATAATATTTATGCCTCACAAAATATCAAGATGCCAGTCAGTTTTCAAACTCTAATTACATAAACTTTGTAATCTGTCACCTCCTCTTCCATGTACCTGTTTAATGGGTCTTAGAAGCATGCTACTGTGTCTTCAGGTATGCAACAATCTTTTGCTAAAGGGGTAAAATTTCTGCCATTATTTATTCATCTGGTTAAAAGCACTGATGGTCCCTATAACAAAAAGCATGTTGAATAGGGGTAGGAAAAAAGGCAAAGTCAACTGTTTTCTAATTCACAATTTTGGGTAAAATCAGTTTCATGTACATTGGTTGATTGGTTTGGTTCTTGTTCTTTATTATCAAAGAGGAGCAAAATGAAATCACCTTGAGATAATTTACAGTATGTCCAAATTTGGATTAGCCCAATAGGAGCTCAGAATAAACTCTACCATGGGTTTATCACAAATAGTCCATATGAACACCTGGGGTGGGTTCTCTAACCTTATGGATGTCACATTTCCTTTGAGCTACTTCAATTCTGCCCTTCTCAAAGAGCATAGCACCGTCACTGATGAGGGCATGCCATGCTGAGAGGTCCTGTGCCAGTGTCTCCATTGCTGTACAATCAATTCTAAAGTTCTTCAATGAGACATTCAGGGTGTCTTGGTATCTCTTCTTCTGACCCCCTTGTGAGTGCTTGCCCAGTCTGACCTTGTTCAGATCTATAAATGTTGAATATAGACCTCTGTTATATTCCTGGCATTTTTCCTGGAGAAGTTGGGCAGCAAACACAATAATGACTGTTCCTCAACCCTTTATGAGGCCACACTGGCTCTCAGGGAGGTGATCATGTTCCAGCATGGAGGCACCTTTGAATTCTTGGGGGATAATCTCTTTATGTCAAATAATCTGGAAAATTTCAGTCAGTTTTTGGATGAGCAATGGAACCCCCTCCACCCCACCTTGTAGATCTCAGCTGGAATAGAATCAGCACCCAGTGCTTTTGCCACTTGAAAAGAGCCTAATGTCATTCAAAACTTTTTCTTCTTTTGGAACTTCAGCTAGGGACTGATTGACTTCAACTTGAAGGAAAAGATCAGTGGCCTCTGCATTGACTGATGATGGTCTGTTAAGAACACTATGGAAGTGTTCAATCCATCTCTCAAGGATCAAGTCCCTATTGTTATTCAGTGTGGATCCATCATCACTGAGTAGGTGAGATGCATAATAGGTCTTTGGTCCATAAGTAGCCTTCAGGCATCATAAAAGCATTTTGGTTTATTACTGTCTGTATAAAATTTAATTTCATCTGGCTTCTTAGTGAACCAAGAGTCCTGCATCTCTCTAAGCTTTGCTTGGACTTTATTTTTGATGGAATTAAATGCTGCCTTCTTAGGAATGAATGAATGAACTACCTTGTTGGTAATCCCTATGGAGTTCCTGTTTTTCATTTAGCAGTTTCTGTATTCCCCATCATTTTCATTAAACCAGTCATGATGTTTGCAAGCATTTTGGCCCAGATGAGCAAATGTAGTACTTTACACCAGATGAAAACTGCCCACTCTTTTTCTGTTCCACTATTATCACCTGTGTGTTGGTTCAATTTTCCCTCCAAATTAGCAACAAACTGTTCTTACTCAGAGAGACACTCTAATATCTTGATATTATTTCTTCTTTTACCTTGGGGTTGCCACTTTGTTTGAATGTGAATATTTAGCTTAGAGAGGATGTCTGTGTTCAGTTCTGCACTCTGCACCATATATTGTCCTTATCACTCTCACATCCTGTCTATTTCTTTTTCTTACAATCACATAGTCTCATTAGATGTCAATGTTTGCTAAGAGGGTGCATTCAGGAAGTTTCATTGCACTTAGGTAAATGGAAGACAGTGTTTGTGATGAGAGATCATGACATTTGCAAGTCTTCAGTAGTAGGTGACCGCTGTTGTTGCTGTTTCTAACTCCATTCCTCCCAAGGATTCCCTGCCATGTCTGGTAATCTGAGCCTACTCTAGCATTAAAGTCACCCAGAATTATCAGCTTTTTCCCTTTTTTGGTACACTGATGATAAAGGTCTCCATATCTTCATTCAATATTTCTCTAACTTCGTTAGTGTTCATCACTGTGGGAGCATAAGCACTGATGATAGTGGCATGACATTTTACTGGAAGTGCCAATCTCACAGTCATGACCCTGTCATTCATTCCTTTTTGTAGGCATTCAAGATTAGTTTTGATTACAAAATCTACCCCAGGTTTCACAGCATTCCCCTTCATGTGGCCATTCCACTGATCCTGTCATTGCTATCTAAAAATAAGCTAATTTTATTTACCTGTATAATAGTATTAGTGAAAAAGAAAGCAAATGTATATGATAGAATGAAAAAGAGAAGATAGGAAATGATGAAGGAGAAAGAATACTGAATGGTCAGAGAAAGTATACTGAAAGAAATCTCTTAGTCATGAAAGTGATTTTATTTTGTGGGCAATAGGGTAAGATTCTGTCTCCTTATCTTATATATTGAGCTATAATTATATACCTGGCACAAGTCTCTTTTTTTGAGGTTCTGGTGAAGGATACTAGCCAGCCATGATTAATTCTATTGCTGGTTTTGCTTATGACTCTCCAGACTTCATTTCCATGCCTCAGTTGCCTCCTTCCTTTTTTCTCCTCCTTGTCTTCATTTTCTTCATCACAAAAATGATAGTTAAAAAATACTTTTTTCAGTTAATCACCCTCCATAACTCTATTTCCTTAAAGGATGGTAGTTAGAATATTTTCCTCTACAAAATGTGTTTTTATCTGCTGAGCTCTCATTTATTCCCTGAACCTCATTCTCACTTCTGTACTGTTGACAGAAGTTCCCAGCCTTGACTGACTCTGATGTTTACCCTTACCACCCCTTCTTTTCTTTCTCAAAAGAGAAAACATGATAGTGTTCCTCTTTTCATTCACTGGCTGACTCCTCCTCCCTGGCCTGTCTCCTTGTACCTAAACATTTCCTTAATTTCTTCATCTGCTAGTACTACCAGAAAGAGGAAACAAATTCAGAAGAGGAGGAAATTCATATGAAGATTTGATTATAAAGATAGTGATGCTCAGGTCAAAGATAACTGCAATGAAGCTGCCATAGAAGTAGGTATGTATATTATTCAAATTGACATCACAATGTAGCTGTAAAGTAATGAACTTATACAAAAGGACAATATCTCCCAGCCCCATCATGGCAAAGCCGTCAGCCTCTAGGCCTTTTTCTAGTGTATCTTGTAGTGGAAAAATCAATTTAATTGGTGGCTTAAAAGAGTTGAGAGGGGATGGAGGACTGATGTGCAGGGGTAGCCAGGGGGGGCACAATAGATAGCTCATCAGTCCTGAGTCAGGAAGATCTGTGTTCAAATTTAACTTCAGACGATTGCTTTTACTAGCTATGTGACCTTGGGAAAATTACTTAACCCTATCGACCCATGAACACCATAAATCATTTTAAAAAGAGTCACAAAAGATGAAGAAAGCTAGAAAAGTCAACTGTCCACTGTGGGGCTTGCTGAAGGCCAGGTCTATAATTATAGTTGTAGATGCTATGGGTTCAGTGTCAAAAGGAAGGGAAGAGGAGAGAGGAAAGTACCCTGGAACACCACTCAGTTTATTCAGCATTCTCATCCTAGAACATTTCTCCACCCTTGTGGTTTTCTTCCACCTTTTGTGAATTCTTCCCAGGACCTCTATTTAGAGGAAGGACCCAGGCAAGATGTTCTTCATTCCTCCTTTTGGCTGCTCTTGTCATTTTGCCACCATTTTGTCCCACAACACTTTCCCATTTCAACAACCTTTTCTGCATTGTGGATAGGCTTGGAGTCAGGAAGATTCACATATATGAGTTTAAATCTGGCCTCAGATACTTAACAGGCTCTGTAACCCTGGGTAAATCAGTCAAAACAGTTTGTCTCATCTATAAAATGAGCTGGAGAAGGAAATAACATACTATTTCAATAATTCTCCGAAGAAAGTAGGACATGTTAAAAAATAACCACAAAATCTTCCTCCATTACAATGTAAATTCCTTAGAGATGTTACAAAACTGATATACTAATTTATTGTTGGTGGAGTTGTGAACCAATCCAAACATTCTGGAGCGTAATTTGGAAGTATACCCAAAGGGCTATCAAACTGTGCATACCCTTTGATCCAGCAATACAATTACTAGTCCTGTATCCCAAAGAGACCATAAGAAAGGAAAAAGAAAACACATGTACAAAAAAATATATATAGCAGCTTTTCTATTTTGGCAAAGAATTGAGGGGATGCCCACCAATTGGGAATGACTAAACAAGCTGTAGGATATGAATATAATGGAATACCGTTCTATAAGAAATGATGAGCAGGCAGATTTCCCAAAATCTAGAAAGACACGATGTGATGTGAGGTGAAGTGTGCAGAACTATGACAACATTGTACATATGAATAGCAGCGTTGGGTGATCAACTATTATAGATTGGCTCTTTTCAGCAATACAGTGATCAAAGATAATTCCAAAAGACTTGTGAAGAAAAATGCCATCCAAACCCAGAGAAAGAACTATGGAGCTTGAATGTACTCCCATTTTTACTTTTTTGATTTGTTTTTGCTTTTTCCTTCTCATTTTTTCTCTTTTCCTTCTTTCACACCATGACTAATAAAGAAATATGATTATATATATATATATATGTTATATTGGATTATTTGCTGTTTTGGGAAAGGGAAAAAAATTTGAAACTCATAATCTTACAAAACTGAATGTTAAAACTATCTTTACAATTAATTGAAAATAAATACAGTACCATTTAATGAAAAAAATTATTTTTAGAAAAAATATGTTTTTCCCCTTAGTTCTCATTCATCATTTACAATACAACTAATATGGAAATATGTTAGATATAATTGAACATGTATAATCTATATCAGATAGTTTCCTACCATGGGAATAGGAGAGGATAGTAAAAAAAAAATGTGGAACTCAAAAGTTTGCAAAAGGATGAAACTACCTTTTGCATATAATTGTAAAAATAAAAAAAATAAAAATAAAAATAGGGGCAGCTAGGTGGTGGAGTGAATAGAGCACTGACCCTGGAGTCAGGAGGACCTGAGTTCAAATCTGACCTCAGGAACTTAATAATTACCTAGCCAGGTGACAATGGGCAAGTCACTTAAACCCATTCCTTACCAAAGCCAAAAAATAAAAATAAAAAAGAATGTAAGCTCCCAGACAGCAAGAACTTTTTTTTGCTTACATTTTTATCCACAATGCTTAGCATAGCACCTCATACAAAGTAAGTGCTTATAATTTTTCCATTCATATGAACAACAAAACTTTGTCCTGATAGATCATTCCTTAAATGTCTTAGTGAGTTAGGCAAGACTCCAATTGCTTCTGATTCTATTCAATTCCAGGTGGGGGAACCCTTCTCCTGTGATCAGCTTGCAGCTGGTTTGCATCATTTGAACCCCAGATCCCTTAACTTGTGGATCTCAAAATTTCCTGAGTTTTCCCTAGCCAGAGAAATTTCTGTCTCTCAATACCCTTCTTTTTTGCTAGGAAAACCTCTGCTTCCCATTAGACCCTTGTCAATAATGGGGTACATTTTTTCATGAGGGTAAAGATATAGTTAATCTTACCTTTCCCAAGTATCAAATTAATCCATTTAATTTGTTTGATATTCAAGCCTTTCAATACTATGGTCTCAAAATTATATATTTTAGGATTTATATTTCACAGAGTTTTGATAAAATGATCCCTCTATCCTTTAAGTTAGATGCTAGAAATTATCAAACTTAAATTAGATGCTAGAAATTACCAAATTACCAAGAGAGTTAATATAGGTTAATAAAATAGATAGTCATTTTGTACCATATTGTGCAAAATGTCTGATTATAATATTACACCCTAGATTTCCCAAGTTTTGCTTTAATCATTTTTGAGACTATGTCTTAATGGATCATTTCATGAGATTCCTTAAAATAATTTTAAGTTAAGGGATATATTCTTCTGAAATGACTTGAAAACAGCATACTATAAAAAAAATGAATTTCACAATATTTGGTGGCAAATATTCAAATCTGATAATCATTTCAGTACTTGAAAAAAAGCATATGTTCATAGTTAGAAGATCAAGGAAATAATGCCTAAAGAACCTCTAACAGAAGCTTATTAGCAGGTTCTCACATGCTAAACACTGTCATATTCTAAGACAACAAAAACTGCTATTTTTGTCAATCCACTTAGGCAAAAAGTAGTTAAATAAAATGTTTTCACCAATTATTATACATGAAGTAATGAAATAATAGTTTCTATTTCCTCTTCCTTCCAAAGACTTTTGGCAATTTATTGAATATTTCACCATGCTGTCACTTTTTAGGCTCGGTGATTTAAAAGAAATTTATTTTAGGGTAAAGATATCTTTTAGTAATTCTGGTATTTAAGTTGTTCTTGTCATTCAATTGTCTCAGTAGTATATGACTCTTCATGATCTTATTTGGGATTTTCTTAGTAAAGATACAAAGAGTAGTTTGTCATTTCCTTCTCCAATTCATTTTATAGATGAGTAACTGAGGTAAATTGGGTAAAGTGAGTTGTCCAGGATTGTTGTTGTTTGTCCTTCAACCTCCAAAAAGATCATTAACATCGGGAAGATGATGTCTTGACTTGCAAGTGAATTGGATTTAAGGGAGGGGGAAGAGAGAAGAGGGCAAGGAGACTGTACAACGTCACCAGTCTCACATTCTCCTCTGGACATCTAGGTTCAGTGGCAAGTTACAGATCAGGATTGACCCCTGATGCAGGAGGAGACCATTGTCTTTATAAGCTAAGTTCTTTTTCTAGGTCTCAATTTGTCCGAGGCAACATTCATTCAGTTATTAAAGTAGGTAAGAAAGGAAACAAAAAGAAGTCTCTTTTCCTAGCAAAAAAAAAAAAAAAAAAAACCATTCAATTTGGGAAGGGAAGACTTCTGACCAAAACAGAAGCTAAAAGGAGCTGGTGACTTTGCAAAATTGCTATTTACACTTACTCTGAGTTATCAGGACATAAAAATTGACCACGTGAAGCTTGAACTGGGACCTATTGCTGACCAATCAAAGAGAGTCAGAATAATTTAAGTTTAAGGCATGATCCTTAGGAAAGAAATCTAACGGGGGCAGAGTCATGATAGTGACAGAAGAAGAGTCTCTCTTAGGTGCACTTTCCAAAATATTTCAAAAACCTTAAAATTATGACTCTAACTAAATTTTCGGGAGAGAGAACCCACAGAAAGATCCAGTGAGGCAATTTTCCAGTTCAAGGTAACCCAGAAAATAGTGGGAAGGTTCTGTCCCATGGGGTTGGAGGGGTGGTAGCACACCAGAGTGAATGAACTTCAGCCTCCAGGGAACAGAGCCAGGACTCCTAGGAGCTCCAGCTCCAGGCAGCAGAAGTAGTTTTCTGACCTACTACTCCAGGGAGCACCAAGCACGACTTGGAAGATCAGCAGGAGGACCTCTGCCAGAGCCAGTGCAAAGCCCAGGCCAGCATAGCCCTCTGCAGAATGACCATGGTGGCTCTCAGCACAGCCCAGATCCCAAGAAATGGAAGAAAGTCTGTGGAAGCACCCAGAGCCACTTGGTAGCCTGCTCCCTGATTATTCAGCCCATGGAAGGTAAGGGAGTGGAGGGACACTGCCGAGGTCTGGCCTCTGTCCCTGGGACAGGATTCTGGGGCTTTGATCACTTTCAGACCCTGGTCATAGTCTGGGGCCCCAGAGAGGTGATCTTGTGGACATTCAACAGACTAGGAGAGTAGTCAGAGCCTCACATACTGAGGTCCTTGCAGGGGGGGATCCCAATAATACTCAAAAGCTCAGGAAGCATGTCAAAACCAGGCATAGGCTAGGTAAATAAGTAAAGAGAAAACCAAAAAAAGGAACCTGACCATAAACAATAACTTTGGTCCCATAGAAGACCAAGATACTCAATCTGAAGAAATGAGAAAGTCCAAGCTTCTGCATCTAAAGACTCCAAGAAATATAGAAGTTGGGCTCAGGCTATGACAGAGCTCAAAAAAGATTTTGAAAATCAAGTAAGGGAGATAGAAGAAAAATTGGGAAAAGAAATGAGAAAGATGCAGTAAGAACATGAAAACAAAGTCAGTAAAAATGTTGAAGAAAATTAGTTGAGTCAAATGGATAAAACTTCAAAAAGTTATGGAGGAGAAGAATGCTTTAAAAAGCAGAATTGGCCAGATAGAAAAGGAGATAAGAAAGATCTCTGAGGAAAACAAATCCTTCAGATGTAGAATGGAGCTAAAGAGAGCTGATGACTACAATAAATCAAAACACAATAATTCATCAGCAAAAGAATGAAAAACTAGAAGAAAATGTGAAATATCTCATTGAAAAAACAACTGATGGGGTGGCTAGGTGGCACAGTGGATAGAGCACTGGCCCTGGAGTCAGGAGTACTTGAGTTCAAATCCAGCCTCAGACACTTAATAATTACCTAACTGTATGTCCTTGGGCAAGCCACTTAACTCCATTGCCTTGCAAAAAACCTAAAAAAAAAAAAATAAACAAACAACTGATCTGGAAAATATATCCAGAAAAGATAATTTAAAGATTATTGTGTTACCTGAAAGTCAGGAAAAGAGCCTTGATCTCATTTTTAAAGAATTTCCACAGGAAAACTGCCTGATATCCTAGAAGCAGAGGATAAAATAGAAATTGAGAGAATCCACTGATCTTCCCTGGAAAGAGATCCAAAAAAAAAAAAAAAAAAAAAAACCAAAGAAAACAACCCCAGGAATATTATAGCCAAGTTCCTGAACTCCCAAGTTAAAGAGAAAATATTATAGGCTGCCGAAAGAAAAATCAAATATCATGGAGCTGCAGTCACAATTACCCAGGACTTAGCATCAACTTCATTAATGGCTCATAGGGTGTGGAATATAATATTCTAAAAGGCAAAAGAGCTTGGAATGCAGCTGAGAATCAACACCCAGTAAAACTGAATATCTTCTTCCAGAGGAAAAGATGGACTTTCAGTAAAACAGGGGAATTGTAAATGTTCCTGTTGAAACAACCAGAGCTGAAGAGAAAGTTTGATCTTCACTCAGTTGAAGCATAGAAAGGGTGGATGAGAGGGGTAAATTATGAGATTAATGATGATGAACTACGTGTATTCCTGCATGGATAGATGATGCTGATAATACTCATATAAACCTTCTCATTTAATAGAGCAGGTAGAAGGAGCTTTTTTAGATGAGGCACAGGAGAGAGCTGAATTTGAAGATATATATTGTAAAAATGGAGTCTGGGTGAAAATGGAAATGTACTGGGAGTAAGAGGAAAGAAGAGGTAAAATAGTCTAAGATATTCCATGTAGCTTTTGCAATGATATGGAAGAGGGGAAGGTGAGGGGGAAAGAGGAAGCCTTCATTTTCATCAGAAATGGCTCAGAGAGGAGACAGCATAAACACTCAATAGGGTATTGATATCTAGAAGAAAAAGGAGAGAACCAGGAAAGGGGGAAGGAAGGGTTGATAGGTGATAGAGGAGAACATAGATCATAGGAGAGGATAGTCAGATATAGCACATTTTCTTTTTTTACTTTTGCAAGGTGATAGGATTGGGTGGTCTGTCTGGACCAGGGGCTATGTGGTTGTTGGGTCTCTGGCGTGGAATGTAGGCTTGGGGCCTCCTGGCCGCAGGGCTGGTTCTCTGTCTGCCGTGTCACTTGGCTGCCCCACAGCACATTTTTGAAGAAGGACAGAGTGAAAGGAGAGAGAAAATATATATGATGATCGTGGGGAGAAGTGGGTGGAGGGAATCACAATCAGCAACGGCAACTGTGGAAAAATATAGAAGTACTTTCTCTGATGGATTTATGATAAAAAAAATCCATCCCAGAGACAGAGGTGATGGCATTAGGACACAGATTAAAGGACATTATTTTTCTCTTTTTTGCACTTTATTTTTCCTGAGGTTTTATATTTTTGTGGGGGGGAAGGGGTATTATGTTTACTCTTAAACAAGAATATTTCAGTAATATGTAAATAAATTAAAGAAAATTTTTAAAAGATTTTTAAAAGGAAAGAAATCTAGCCCCCAAAAAACCAATCATTTGAGGTTTTCATGATAAAAATTTATGTTCCTTTGGGCATAGCACCCCCAGAGAAAGGTTTGATTCCCAAGATAGAGAGAGAAAGACAGAAGGAAGAAAGAGTCATACAGTTAGTAAAAGTCTCTAAGTGTAGATTTGAATTCAGGAACATGAAGCTTCCTGACTCTAAGTCTAGCACTCTATCTACATAGCACCACCAAAGTGAACATCTGGGCCCCAAGTACACCTTTTTTAAAGCTATTGGTAGCAATTTGGAGAAAAGAAATGATGACTGATATGATACTGTCATAATTTTGTTTGCATTTTTAAACTGTGTACATTTTTGTTTTATCATAAAGATATTAAAAGAAAATTAAATACCAAGCATTCCTATTAAGATAGTTAATACAAAGGGTAATCATTTGACCATTTTTGACCAAGTTTGAGCATTGATAAAAGAGATAGATGGGAGAGTTGCCTCACTTAAAAATGTTCAAAATTTGAAAAAAATTTCTTTAGAATTAATAAAATGTGCCTCTATGAAGACTTAAAATGTATTTGTATAAAAGTAGAAAGCTAGTGGAAAACTTCTTTATAATACAAAATTTTATCTTTTCCTTTTCCCTTTTATCAATTTGATTCTTGTGTGTTCCCTGTACTCTAAGTAATAAAGTTAATGAAATCAAAATGTAGATTTTTCTGGAAAACATACAAAAGTTTGTTAGGTTAATAATAATGATTTAAAAGAAAAAAAGATCTATTTTCCTCTCCCAATCAATTCTTCTTAGTGATGTTTCAAAGAAGACCACAACATCAAGGAGATGATGTCATGAAAAGCACATTAATTGAATTTGAATGAGGGGATGCTGTGCTAAGTCACCAGCCTCATGTTCTCCTCCAGAGCCATTTGAGACCAATGGTCAGCTATGAGTCAAGTGTCTGAGGCTGGATTAGAACTCCTGGATAGAGCACCAACTCTAGAGACAGGAGGACCAGAGTTTGAATCTATCCTCAGATACAACACTAACTAGTCATATGACCTTGAGTAAGCTACTTAACCCATCTCCCATCCAGGGCTCTCTCCAGTCTGATTCATATCTGACCACTGGACCTAGATAACTCTGGAGGAGAAAATAACTTAAGATAGCACCCCCCTCCCTCAAATCCATTTCATGTGCTTGTCATGGCATCATCTCCCAAATGTGGTTTTCTTCAAAATATTTCTAAGAATAGACTGGGAGAGAAAAATGTTTTTTTTTCTTTTAAATGTTCACTATTAATCTAACAAAAAACTTTTTGTATGTTTTTCAAAAATTCTAGATTCTTATTTCATTAATAATGGTGTTGTCTTCTTTGATAATGAAGGACAAACATTATTACTGCTCTTCTTAGTACTAATTACAAAGGGCCCACATTTTTATATTTAAGAAAAAAACTGAAAGTCTATCTTGTTTTTTTAAAAATATTTTTCTCCTGACAACATATCCTTTCCTATTCCCTTCAACTACCTGTTCCTCACTAACTCCCTATCTTTATCTCAATGACCACTGCATTCTGCTTCTGAAACAGATGCAGTTATGCATCTCCCTCATAAACCTCATAATTCTCCAAGTCTTTTTGTCCTAAAAGGCAACTCTGGGGAAAAAATGTTCTTTCTGGCTTCCCATCCTCAGAATGAAGCTTTTACTCCTTATTTGGCCCTAAGGGCCATCTTCAAATGAATTTAGTGTCCAGTTTGTCCATTAAGTGATGATTCCTTTCCTTATGGGGTAGAATGTCCACTGGACCATATTTATAGCTCTGCATATTCATGACAAACCAATCATCATTTTCTGAGGTCTCAATAAGACCTTTCTAGGGTCATCTATTGAACAATCACCAGATTCAGTAGGATTTTGTGTTCTTTCCATGTCTTCCCCCAATCATTCTAGATCTGTCTTTCTTTTCCCACATATTACTTTACTAGGCCTCTTATATTATAGCTATCATCTGCAAGCATAATGGTAGATAATTCTGGTCTTTATGGGAATGAAAAATATATGTTCCATTTGCAGGTTAGACCTGTACAGAATGTAGCCTTTTGGACTGAGATGGCAGTGTGATGGCAAATAAGGGCAAAGAATTCTCAATTATCAGAAAGGAAAAACTCAGATGAAAGGCTCTAATAGAGTCTACTTAAAATTCCAAGATTGAAAGATGCATTGATGCTTAAGTAAAATCTAGTTTGTAGCTATGAAAAATTTTTAGTTATTCACGTTTAAGTATTTTTAAAGTAAATATTGTGGTTTAAGACCTTGCAGGAACAAAATGGACAAAATAAAATTATGTACAATAAAACTCTGTGTTATTCTAACAAGAATTATAACTCCAGTTAAGTACAGAAATATCTTGAGAATTTCTCAGCACACAGAGAGTTCCTAGACATATTGTACAATGGAAAGAGCAATGACTAGGATTAAAGGTCATAGGTTCCAACTTCAGATCTGATACAAATCAGTGATCCTCCCTGGGTCTCAGTTTCTTTATTGATAAAATGATGAGGTTAATCAACATTGCTTCTAAGGCCTCTTCAGTTTATACATCTTAGACGCCACAGTCCTCAATGGAAGCAGAAGAGTGGATTGATACAACTGAACTTCTGAGCTAGTTACAAAAAGCAAAGGAGAAATAAATAGCCTGGTAGAATAAGGACAGCTAGGTGACCCAGTGGATAGAGTACTGGATTTGGAATTAGGAAGACTCATCTCCCTGAGCTCAAATCCAGCCTCAGGCACTTAATAGCTGTGTGATCCTGTGCAGTAAAAAAGGTAACCATTTTTTCCTCAGTTTTTGCATTTGTAAAATGAGTTGGAGAAGAAAATGGCAAATTACTCTAGTATCTTTGCCAAGAAAACTCCAAGTAGGGTCACAAACAGTCAGAGACAACTGGAAAAATGACTGAAAAACAAGAGTGAGGTCATGTAGGTGTGGTACAGTAGAAGAGACAATTAACTGGGAGCAAGAAAACTGGGAATTTATCCTGGCTTGGTTCATGAGTAATTTTGTAACCTGGGGCCAATCACCTCATCTCCATGGGCCTTCAATTTACTCATCTCTAAAATCAGGAGTTTAAACTAGATCATCTCAAAGGTCCCTTCTAGCTCTGTTAGACTGTGACTGAGATACTGACTGCTTCTATCTATGCCTATTTTGCTTTCATAACAAGTCTGTACACTTAATTGCAATGAGTTAGCTCATTTCTATTTTATCACAGATTAGTTCTACTGCAAAGATTTCTGCAGCCATGTGTCTCTGTCATTTTTTGAAGCAATAATTCACAGTTTCTTCAGAGAATATAATTTCTTTTAATCATAATCGTGAAAAGGACCCTGAGAAATCTGCTGTCAATAAGGAAACCCACCCTTCAGCATCCCTAACAGAAGAGAATCAATCTCATTTTTAATGGAGAAGAACCCATAATCTCCTTGGTAATTTATTACAGAACCTAACAACTCTAAGGAAATTCTTGTGTCTAATCTAATCCTGGTCTGTGAAAAATAATTTTATGCTCTGATTTAAACAAAGAAACTCATAGAATGCTGAGCAGAATGAATTTCACTCTTTCTCAATCATATTTTCTTATATAGATACAAAATGTGATGATTTTAAAAAATAACTAAGATACAGAAATCAATTTTATCCCAAACTGAAACTGCATGATTCATACAGTAGATGTATTCTGAATGAATGCTACTAGTCCTGATCAAATTTCCAATATGTAAACAAGACAACTAATCCAATTTCATTACAAGAACAATTTATAAAATGGCAAAAAGTAATCCCTTCATTAAAAGAATCCTTTCCAGTCCAATGTCCTGTATACAAGGTGCATGAAGAGGGAGTATGGGGGCCTATTGGGTCATGTCATCATCTCAGATGTCAAAGTCCTCTTTCAGAACAAAGGACAAACAACAACCTGGTTCTAAATCAGAAGCCAACTAGGTGATCCTGGGCAAGTTGATGAACCTTTCTGTACCCCAGTTTCCACATTTATAAAACGAAGGTAAATGATTCCTTGTCCTCAAAGGTCCTTTCCAAATCTAAACCATTTATCCTGCCTCACTTGGAAATTTGTTCAGACAGTTGGAGGAACATTTTTAGAGGACCTGGAGTCAAGAAGACTGTGGGACCCTTGCAAGTAACTTAACATCAGTGTGCCTCGGTTTTCTCATTTGCAAAATTGACATAATAATAGTATCTGCCTCCTAGAGTTCTTATGAAGATCAAATGGGTTAATATCTTCAAGTAGTCTGAAAGCTTTAAAGCACTATATAAATGTAAGTTAATGTTATCACCATCATCAGTCATAATCATCATCATAATCAAATAGCCAACTTCAATGGAAAACCAGAAAGAAAGATCCTCAAGAGACTTATTTCAATGCACAGCAACAAACATTTCCTTAATACTTACTAT
This sequence comes from Macrotis lagotis, assembly GCF_037893015.1. Taxonomy (NCBI): domain Eukaryota; kingdom Metazoa; phylum Chordata; class Mammalia; order Peramelemorphia; family Peramelidae; genus Macrotis; species Macrotis lagotis. The sequence goes on from NC_133666.1 coordinate 345,178,293, forward strand.
GGGCATAATAGTTTGCTAGTTGTAGGAGGGGGAGGAAAAAGGGTGTGGGAATAAAACATGAACTTGCTTGCCCTATTAGGAATTTATAATCAAGTAGCTGATACAAGTCACATGCAAATAGATTTAATGCCAAACACAGTGGGACAAGTAAAGAAAATGCAGGTCTGGAGAAGTAAGGAGTATTTCAAATTTAGGGGGTGGGGAGAGGGAGGTGAGGATTAGAGTAGGCTTTTTGGAGATGGTGGTCTTTTAACTTTTAAACCACATGAGGAAAGAAATTTTTTTGAGTTATTGCAATCCATAATACTTACTGCAGCTGAACAGGATGTTAGGAACCTAGAAATCACTGGAAATGAAAAAAAAAAATGAATGAATAGTTTGTTTGATCTACAAATTGATCACAGGTGAACATCAATAGCAAATGTGTCTTTCAAAAAGCAAAAGTTGAGGAAAACAAGCTGTGACAGACTTTAGTATTTGTTTTTTTTTGGTTGTTGTTTGGATGTTTGTTTTGTAAAAAAATTGTCTCTTCTGGGAAAGCACCGCATTTCACTGGCAACAGATCATACGGGTACAGGCACAATCTGGAGCAGCCTTTGATGCTGGGACCTACCTTGTTATGAGGTCCACCAATTCCTTCACTAAAATGCTGTAATCCTATGGAAACCTGACAACAAGATGAATGGCCATTGGGGGGGGGGGGGCAGAATTAGTTATTTTGAGTTACTGCACAGAACAAATTACTTTAGTGGCCTAAAAAAAGAAAATAGGAGAGGGTAAGACAGAGTTTCTATGTATTATATATGGAAGTAACCTGGTAATATGATACCTGGCCAGGAGGTGCATTTTTTATTTTGGAAACCAAAAGGAAAATAATCCATAAAATAATGAATGTCAGGGAATTTGTACCCCTAGGAAGAAAAATTCATTGTAAATTATTCAAGTGTAAGATTGTAAACAATATATAGTTCTGTTTTCTTGCTTAATTTTCTGAGTGTTTACTTGAAAACATTCTCACATTTCAAGTGCTCTATTATGATCATTTAATGTTTCCAGATCATCAACAGATACATTCATGGTTTTATTATCTCCTTTCTAACCTTATCACCATATACTTAAAGGTGTTGGTTACATAGCAGTTAAAATTACCATAAAAATCTCATGCTGGATTGTTTGTTCATGGAGTATTGCCTCTAATGTCAAATAACTTAATTTCTGCTGACCTAGGTTGAATCTACCAACAGTCTTGACCTAGAGGAGAGAAAAACCATAATTTCACTCATCTGGCTGACAATCCCTTCCAATGTAAAATGAAGAAGTTGAACTAAACACTCTCATTTCCCTTCCAGCACTGATTTATATTTTTGTGATTTCTAATGTTAAAAAGGAAAGTGAACACAAGACTGTAATCTTGAAGCCATATAATTTGGAATCCCTCTTTTCTCCACAGCCAGCCCCAGGGGACAACCATCACCTCCTCCTCCCAATTCCCACCTTAAAATAAGATATGGAGGCTGAGAAACTTCAAAAATCTAATTTAAGCCCTGATCTGTTTTCCCATGTAACCAGATGGGAATTTCAAAACCTATCACTTTGGGATGCAACAGCACTATTACCATCATTGCCTTCAAAGAAGACCAGACCTTGTGGCTATGTTTCCCTATATATGAATTAAAATTTCAAAATGTGTATATACATATATATATATATATGTATATACACATATAAATACTTTTTTCCAAAAAAAATCAAGTTCATTTGTTCTTTTAGATAATTAGAGTAGTACTCTTAATAGTAACCATGTATTTGTCTTAAGGAGCCAACATTCTATGACTGCCATGCATACAAATAAATGTTTTTCCTACCAGTTCAGTTATAGTCAGTACTTTGTCCATGGCCCAACTTCTACAACTTCAGAATACTTTCTGAGATAAGACCATCTGAGATTCATCTTAGAAAAAATATTTTTTAAGTTTAAGGAAATTCAACACAAATGAAATATCTTTTACCAAAATCTATACCTCCCTAAAGCAGTTCATATGTGTGCGTTCCCTTTAGCAGTTTGGTGAAGTCTACTGACCCCTTTTCTGAATAATGTTTTAATGCATAAAATCAATGTTATAGGATTACAACAGAAAATATAGGATTACAAAAAAGGTTATATTGAAATATAATTATAAAATATTTTAGAAATCAATTTCCTTAACCTTGCCCTAGAGAATACCAGGAATGTACAACCAATGGCAAATCTAGGGATGGATTTTTTGTTGTTCATGGGGTATTTGACCAGTGATTAAGCTGACCCATTATGTTACAAGGTTAATGTATAAAATTATCACAAGGTTCCCTAATAATGGAATGTATATATATATATATATATATATATATATATATATATATATATATATTATGTACTTTTATGCAATTCTACCAGGTGATATTACATATTATACATGACTTTTATGTTTGGTCTACTACAAGAGACTTTGTGATATTTATTACTTTGGATTTGTGTGTAGTCTATTTATTCATCAAGTATCCAATCAAGTATAACAACAATATATACATATATATATATATTTAAAATAAAAGATATGTGATGCAAATCTACAAATTATACCCTTCATGTGTGTGTGTGTGTGTATGTGTGTGTTATATAAAACTGTAATTTTACCATGGTAAGTAGAAGAGCTACAGAAACTTGGGCATGGTAGTTCTATTCTATGTAGGGTGGCAGTCCTGCTAATCTAGTGTGACTAAATTCCTCCTACAGTAACTTAACAAAGTTTCAGGTATTATAATTTGCAGGGTGTTGGTGCTGGTTACTTAGGGCATGCTGAAAGTTGAAAGGAATTACCTAAATCAGGGGATGCAGGTGGAGGTGGTGGACACAATGGACTTCCCATTGCAGAGTGAGAGATCAAATCTTGACACTTGATGGAGGAGGATGTGTAGCTCACTAAAAAAAGAACTGAAATATGTTGGTTAACCACACAGCATATTGATTAGCCAGTCACGCAAAAGAGCAGTAGCACTGAGAAATCCCCTTATCAGAAAACAGCTCTACTGATAGTAGCAACAACTTGGTGAAGAAGTCCTCCAAGTGAATTATAATGGCAACTTGTTAGAAAAGCAGCAAAGAGAAGCTTTGAAAGCAGAGGGGAATGGCAGTTTTGAAGTTAAATTTGAAATGAGAGTGGAAAGCATAACCACTTAGAATCAAGAATTGACAGATGTTCCAATGTTCCATTCAGGATGTAATTCTAGTATCATGAGTTGTCCTGGGGGTGCTCTCTCTCTCTCATTCCAGTGGCATAGAAATCTGTGGGCGTGTTTAAATGAATTTTTTTTGTAGACTAGGATTAGGTATAAACCTTTTCTTAGACTTACATATGGAAGGGATTTTACCCTATTGCTTATCTTGCCATTCCATACTAATTAAAACTATTTTAAAATTAATCATTTCTGCCTTTTTTATAGAAAATTAATTATATGAGGCTCAGAACATATTGGTATAATTGCAATTATTCAGAATAATCTACATTGAACCTGGATAGCAAGGGTTTCTGTTTGGTGTAGGATCTCGGCTTCTGAGAAATGTTCCAAGTCTATCATCACCATATACTTCTCCCTGGACTAGCAATCACATCCAGCCTACTGCCATCCCTTCCTGTTGCAATTTTTTAAAAATACATAGATGCTTTGCTACAACTTTCTTATGGTATCTTCCTGCTCTGACTCCAACTCTTTACCCCTTCCTCAGAATTATTATTTTTTGTTCAGATCATGTAAGGAATGGAGATTTATTCAGTCTTCCTTCTGGATCATGTATCCAAAGGTCCAGTGTAACTTGGAGACAAAAGAATTGTTGTTGTTTTTAAGGATAAGAACTAGTATATTAACCAAAGGTGATATCTCTTTCTCATTCACTTCCCTCAGATAAAATCAGGAAGGGCAAATTTATACAGCAGGGTACTGATCTAGCTACTGGAAGACATCCTTGGATTCAAATCATGCTTACCCATTCTGACTCAGTTGTCTTAAACACCTACTCAGACTAACAAGTTAGCTATCATAAATCAACTTCAGTTAAATGTTCTCCCCATGGTCACTTTTACATTGGAGGTATTGATCAAGACAATACTGACTATTTTTTTTTTTGACAAGGCAGTTGGGATTAAGGGACTTGCCTGAGGTCACACAACTGATAAATGTAAAGTTTCTGAGGTCAAATTTTGAACTCAGGTCCTCCTGACTCCAGGGCTAGTCTTCTATTCATTGCTCCAACTAGCTGCCCCACCCTGGACTTTCTTTAGGGATCGTTTCACTTTCTTTTTTATATATTTATCATTTATAATGGATGTTGCTATAGAACCTATAATTATCTTAATGGCACTCGATTTGCTTTAGGTTCATTGCAAGCAAAACTAGGAGAGATGGTCAAAGATCCAATTAAATTAGGCTCCTTATTGCTTTAAGGCACTTGATTAAAAAAACCTGACTACCAACTCCTCTATTTTTTTGCTTCTCTGAGGAGTATCAGGGAGACATCTTATATCTCATTAGTAGTTGAAACTTCTTTATGACCCGACAATATAGACAATATAACTCATTGGTTATTGTGATATCAAAGTAATGAAGGATATCAAAGTAATGCTCATAGACAATTTAAGAACTGTGTGATTATACCTCTTTTTACTATTTTTCCTACCATCATTACAAAAGTCCTAAGGGATCACATAGGAATAATGGCTATTTTTTTGGTTTTTGTCTCTTTCATGGGATCATGAAAATGGAATCATTACCTTTTTTTCTGGTCTTCCATTAGCAAACCTTTCTCACTAACTAAAAATATGGTATTGATTCATGCAGTAAATACTACAAAAACTTAAATTTCTGCTAAAAGAGTGACAGAGGGATTTATGCCAGGAAGAATGAATATTTCCCAAGAGATGGAGACTAAGGAGAGGTTAATTCTCTTAACTAATAGGATTAAGTAAAAGAATGCCTATTAAGACTCAGAAGTTTCATATTACATTTTTTAGGGGATTTTGTATTATGGTTCAGACCTGTGAATTCTTTGGTATAGAGAACTCTTAGTAAGAAAACTCCCTTTGCCAAGGTTCTCCTACTGTTGTAACCTAAAGTCTTATAGTAAAGTATTTTCTGGGGACATAGAGTGGTCAAGTGACTTGGCCAGGGTGAACCAGAGTCAAGAATTGAACTCGAATTGTCCTGAGTCCAAGGCCAGCTCTTGATCCACTTCACTATGATGCCTGCAGACTATTTTTCATTTTTCTCTATTACTTACCTTGTAATATTGGGAAAAGGGAATAATATCTATACCAACTACCTAGAAGAGTGGTAGCACATTAGATAATGAGTAAAAATTACTCCCTAGAGTCAGAAGGACCCAAGTTCAAATTCAATGTCAGATATTTACTAGATATGTGACCTTGGGCTCTTAATCCTGATTGCCTTCCCACCTTGAAAAATGCTATATAAATCTTAAAACACTATACAAATATCTAGGGGGGAAAAGGAAAGAAGAGGGAGGATAGAAAGGGAAAGGCAAAGTTATAAAGAGAAGGAAAGTGGAATTATATTGATGATGTTAAGAGATGATGATGGTTCATCTCACAACAAACTGTCTCATCTAAAGTTATTATCCACATTTCCCAGTAAAACACACACACACACATACACACACACACACACACACAAACACACACACACGTGACAGAGACAGAGAGATTCATAGAGAGGTTCAGAGACACAGAGAGACACATACAGACACAGAGAGAAAGACACACACAGAGACATGCACACACAGAGAGACAAGAGACAGACACACAGAGACGCAGCAAAGCTGAGTCAAGGAATGGAGAGAAAAAACAGATTTAGAAGCACTGAAAAGTTTTTAATAGTTTGACCAATTTTCTTTGAGATTCAAATTTTAAAAAATTATCCATATTTTAATAAGGTATTTTGGGCATTCCTTTTGAGGAAACTTTCTCCCCTGCCGCTGACAGCAATATGTGTAAGTTGAGAGTAGCAGCGCTCCTGCCCTGGTCAGGCAAATTGTGTGAGAGGCAGAGCTGGAACAAGATTTTTCTTTCTCAATGGTCACCTAGCTAGGCACCATGTAAATCTACCAATCATTTAGCATTCATTATTTTTTTTTAATCCAGAAAGGATTCAGTCTCTTCCATGATATATGCATGTGTTTATATCAGAATTTCCAGGAAGAGTAGTCATGTGATCCTTTGTCATCCTTTGACATCAACAATTTACTGAATGACATAAAATAAAAAAATTCTTTGCTAAAAACAAAGGGTCTAATTGAGAATAAATACCTCAAACCTTCCAATACAAAGCTGAGTCCAGGGGAGAATGGCAAACAATAATAAAAGCTAATGTTTTTCTGATGCCATAAGGTTTGCAAAACATTTTAAATGTTGGAAAATATGCCTAGAATCAAAAGAGTCCAAAATAGGTAAAGTCCATGATTCTTTGTATCTTCATTGGAGTAGAGTCAGACTTGGAGTCAGGAAGATGTCTCATTTTACAAATTAGGAGACTAGGGCACAGAAAAGTCTCAAGTTTGCACAGGATTTGGGGGCAGAGGTGAAATTTAAGCCTCTTTTCTCTGATATAAGAGTCAATGTTCTTTCCTCTGTAGCCCTGAGTTCAAATCTTGAGTCAGATACTTGCTAGCTATTAAATTCCCTAGCAAACCATTTATCTTTCCCAACCTCAGTTTCTCTCTCTGTAAAACAGGATAATAATAGCACATGCTTCAGAGGCTGGTTGAGAGAATCAAATAAGCTATGCTTTACAAACCCTAAAGCATTAAATAAATATTGTTATTGTCCAGTCATTTTTCAGTAGTAGTTGAATCTTTACGACCCCATTTGTGGTTTTCTTGGAAAAGATATTGGAGTTTTGTTATTTCCTTCTCTAGCTCATTTTACAGATAACGAAACGAGGCATACAGGGTTTAGTGACTTGCCCAGGATCACATGGCTAATAGGTGTCTGAAGCTAGATTTGAATTCATGTAGAGGAGTCTTCCAGAACCCAGAACTGAAACTCTACCCACTATACTACCTAGTTACGCCCCTAATATAACTCTTAGATATTATAATTGGGATGGAGACATGGACACTAAATAGCATAGAAAATATAACAGATAAGAAATTACTGATTGCTAACATAGGAATCATATCTCAGTTATTTAGTATATAGTCAGATAATTTGATGGTAGAAAGATAAAAATTAAATAACAATAAAACAAATAATAAAACAAAGAAAATCCAAAACAACTCCAAGTTGGTATATTTAATAAGGTATTTTTATTGGTAAATGAGAAATGATATAACTGTATTTGAAACAACTTAGGTTTTTTTCCTCCAATTTTCCTATCTTCTCTAAACAACACGGGAAAAGGGGGAAATGGACAGGACCAGGAATGAATCACCTGAATCTTTTACTGGAATTTTGTAACGTTTAATAGCAGGTGGAGATTCAGAAGAGGATGTTCGGAAATTCTGCTTCAGTCACAATATGGAGCCTACAACTAGGCCCAGGATCTCTAGAAATCCTTGCTTTTTTCAGTGTTTGCAAAGGTCCCAAGCAGAAAAGCTCTGCTGTCTCAATACAAGCTGAGGTATGGGTCATCTTTCTTTCTGTGATGAGATTTTTTCATTCCCCTCTTCTATGCTTTGATGTTGGGAATGGGAAAGGATATTGCCAACTCCCCTAATAATCTCTAGATATATAACCAAAAGGTGAAGGCTAAGTGACTAGGTACCACTCAAAACTTTTAAAGTTGTAGCTTTTATTTCCAATTTTATTCAATAAATGTACTTTAATCTCCAGTTTGGGTGTGTGTCTTAAGTATCATTCAAGGGTTAGGAAGGAAATAAGACATTTCATAGGATTGAGCCAAATAAAATTTGACAGCCTTTACATTTTGAATCCTACATTAAAAGAAAGGAAATAGCATTTGTGTCAAGATATTCAGGAGTTAAAAATCATGGGAACCTAGGCAGGAACCTGACATTTGTTCACACAGGGTAGTCTATATCAGCACATATGTATGAGGGAAGAAAAACCCAGGGGTGCTCAAGATTGGAATGATGCAGATTGGCATACTCATAGATTGCTTACTGAATAACTATTTCTACTCACCTCCTTTCTACTCTTATTGAATAGGTAAGGCAAGTATTCCTTTGAAGAAGAAAATTCCTGTACTTTAATGGGAAAAAAAAACAGATTATTAACTTGATCTGATATCATTTCATATAGAAGTTTAACTGACATAAGTGGCATCAATAAGAGGGACAATGAGAAAGAACTGAGAGACCTTGGCTTCAAATACTGCCCCGATGTTTACTCCTAAGGCCAATACCTTACCCATTCTGAACCTCAGTTTTTTCTCCTATAAGGGATTAGACAAGATGACCTCTGAGGTTCCTCATAGCTCTTCCAATAGGCCAGAAGGACCTTAGAAACCAACTCTGTAAAGCAATCTTCTTACTAGGCAAAAGAGAAAATGGCAGCTGAGGGCAAACAGCAATTTACATTATGAACACGTAAAATCATGAGTAAGAGAGCAGAAGCTTATAAATAATGATGCTTCTTAAGCAAAAAAAATAGTGATAGAAGTAAAAATACAGAAATCTTCCCTTAAAATCCAATTAACTGAGACCATTCTAAGAACATTTCAAGGAAGAAACTAAAAGGAAAGCAAATGAAAAGTTAGGTCAAGATTTCTATAAAAAGTTTTCTTTCATAATGGTAACAGAATATATTTAAAATTTATCATCTTAGTGTCTAGTATGCTTTTTGAGGAAGTTGAAATGGCACTAAAGATGGCAAAAGTCATTTGGGAAAAACTCAATTATAAAAACTCTATGACTGAGATGACATAGTCTTGAAGGTATTGAAGGATCAAGAACCAAGAGCTTAAAAAGGGGGAAATGTTAAATATTTGGGGTTAGAGGAGTTATTATTACTTTCCGAATGAAAGACTCAAGTGGATATCAAGAACTACTACTTTCTCACTTTCACAAAAGTTTGATGAGACAATTTGAGAAGGGAAGACTGGACTGTGTAAGATATTGGACAACAACATATTTCAGAAATTACAAGAAAGTCCACTGTGATTATTATTTTATTTTTTCCATTATTTAAATACTTTGTTTATTAATTACATACAGTGGTAGTTTCTACCAATCATTTTTGAAAGGTTTGGAATTTTACAATATTTATCTCCCTTCCCCCATTCCCTCCCCCCCCTTCCCCTACAAAAGACAATTTGATACAAGTCTTTACATTTTGCACCCATAATATGCATAGATCAAGATTAAATATGTTGTGAGAGAAACAGATTCAAAAGGAACAAAGCATTAGAGATAACAAAATTATATAATATATAAGATAATTGAAGATAATAAGTGTTGGTCTCCTTGATTACTGCACTAATGGGGTAAGCAAGACCAACAAGACTGATGATCAGCCCATGTTGTTGTTGTTGGTATATACAGTGTTCTTCTGATTCTGCTCATCTCACTCAACATCAATTCAAGTAAATCTTTCCTGGCTTTTCTGAAATCCTGTCCCTCATGATTTCTTAAAGAACAATAGTGTTCCATCACATTCATATACCACAATTTTTTTCAGCCATTCCCCAATTGACAGGCATACCTTCAATTTCCAATTCTTTGCTATTACAAACAGAGCTGTTATGAGTATGTCAGTATATGTGGGATTTTTACGCTTTTTCATGATCTCTTCAGGATACAGACCCAGTAGTGGTACTGTTGTATCAAAGGGTACACACATTTTTATTGCTCTTTGGGCATAATTCCAAATTGCTCTCCAGAAATGTTGGATCAGTTCATAACTCTATCATCAATTCATTAGAGTCCCAGATTTCCCACATCCCCTCCAACATTACTCTTTTTCCTTTCTGGTCATAGTGATGTGAGGTAATACCTCAGAGATGCTTTAATTTGCAGTTCTCTAATCAATAATTATTTACAGCATTTTTTTTTCATTTGACTATAGATAGCTTTGATTTCTTTGTCTGAGAATTGCCTTTGCATATCCTTTGACCATTTGTCAGTTTGGGAATGACGCTTTTTTTTTTTTATAAATTTGACTCAGTTCTCTATATGTTTTAGAAATGAGTCCTTTGTCAGGAACACTAGTTTAAAAAATTGTTTCCCAATTTATTACATTCCTTTTGATCTTGTTTGGAAAAACTTTTTAATTTAATGCAATCAGGGGCAGCTAGGTGGCACAATGGATAAAGCACCATTCCTGGAGTCAGGAGGACCTGAGTTCAAATACAAACTCAGACACTTAATAATTGCCTAGCTATGTGATGGGGGCAAGTCACTTAACTCCCATTGTCCTAAATAAAAAAAAATTAAATTAAAAAAATTGATGTTATCAAAAGCAGCCAGTTTATTTTTTATAATATTTTCTGTCTCTTCTTTGGTCATAAACTGCTCCCCTTTCCATCAATCTGAGAGGTAAACTATTCTTTATTCTCCTAATTTGGTTATAATACTTTCTTTTATGTCTAAATCCTGGATCCATTTTGACCTTATCTTGGTATAGGGTGTGAGATGTTGGTCTAATCCTAGTTTCTGCCATAATTTTTTCCAGGTTTTCCAGAAGTTTTTATTGAAGAGAGAGAGTTCTTATCCCAGAAGCTAGATTCTGAGCTTATCAAACGGTGATTAATCATTTTCTGCTGTCTCTTTTGCATGTAATCCATTCCACTGATCTGCCATGCTATTTCTTTGCCAGTACCAGATTAGATAACTAATGCTTTATAATATAATTTTAGGTCTAGTATGACTAGGATGCCTTCTTTTGTATTTTTTCATCAGTTCCCTTGATATTCCTTTTGTTCCTCCATATGAATTTAGTTACAATTTTTTCTAGTTCAATAAAGTTATTTTGGGGAGTTTGGTATTGCACTAAATAAGTAGGTTAGCTTAGGCAGGATTGTCATTTTTACTATATTAGCTCAGCCTATCTAAGAACAATTGACACTAGTTATTTAGATCTGATTTTATTTTGTGAAATGTTTTAAAGTTGTTTTCATAGAATTTCTCAGTCTGCCTTGGCAGTAGACTCAAGTATTTTATGTCTGAAGTTATTTTAAATGGGATTTCTTCTATCTCCTGCTACTGTATCTGGCTAGTAATATATAGAAATGCTGAGAATTTATGCAGGTTTATTTTATATCCTGCAACTTTGCTAAAGTTCCTAGTTTTTAGATGATTTTTTAAAGTTCTCTAGGTATACATTATATTATCCATAAAGAATGAGTTTTATTTCTTCAATCCCAATTCTAACTCCTTCAATTTCTTTTTCTTCCCTTTTTGCTAAAGCTATCATTTCTAATACAGTTTTGAATAGTAGCGGTGAAAATGGGCATCCTTGTTTCACCCCTGCTCCTATTGGGAATGCTTCTAGCTTATCCCCATTGCATATAAGGCTTGTTGATGGGTTCAGATAGATGCTGCTTATTATTCTAAGGAACAATCCATTTATTTCTATAATTTCTGGTGTTTTTAGTAGGAATAGGCACTGTATTTTGTTGAAAGCTTTTTCAACATCTATTGAGATAATCATGATTTCTGTTAGGTTAGTTATTGATAGAGTCAATTATGCTGACAGTTTTTCTAATCTTGAAACAATCCTGAAATCCTGGACTAAATCCTGCTTGGTCATAGTGTATTATCCTAGTAATAATTTGCTATAATCACTTTGCTAATATTTTATTTTAAAATTTTGTATCCATATTCATTAGGGAAATTGGTCTATAATTTTCTTTCTGTTTTGACCCTTCCTGGATTAAGTGTCAGTACTAAATTGGTGTCATAGAAGGAATTAGGCAGAGTTCCAACTTCACCTATTTTTTCAAATAGTTTGTATAGAATTGGAACCAATTGTTCCTTAAATGTTTGCTAGAATTCACTTGTGCACCTATCTGGTCCTGGAGATTTTTTTCTTAGGGAGTTCACTGATGGTTTGTTAAATTTCTTTTTCTAAGATAGGGTTAATTATTATTCCCTCTTAATACTTGAAAGGGAAGATAATTTTCTTAACTCAATGGAGTTGAGTGTGTATGGTAATCCCTCTGAGTCAAATCTGATGAGAGTACGATTCAGCTGGTTCTCATCTCCTCCCTTCTTCCTCACTATTGCAATAGGTCCTTTGTACCTCCTCCTTCCTCTCATCTCTTTACTGCCCCCCCCTTTTTAATGAGATACTATTTTTAAATCATTCCATAAAAGACATGGACATGTCATGAATGGCTATTCCTTCTGGCTAACTATATTCCCTCTAACAGAGGTACAATTCTTAAGAATTATGAGACTCTTCCTCCCACGTGGGGATATAACCAGTTAAACTTATTAGATAACAGTTTTTTTTTCTTTGCCCCATTTACTTTTTCATGTATGTCTCTGTTTGAAGACCAAATTTTCTGTTTAGCTCTGTTCTTTTAGAAGAACATCAGGAAAGACTGAAAGTCTCCTATGTCGTTAAATGTCCATCTTTTTCCCCTGAAAAAGAAGGCTCAGATTTCTCTGGAATAGCATATTCTAGGCCCTTCAGTCCCTTAATGTTGATGCAGCCAGGTCCTGTGTAATCCTGACTATGGCTCCTTTGAATTGCTTCTTTCTGGAACTTGCAGGATTTTCTCTTTGATCTGATAGTTCTGGAGTTTGATCAGAGTATTCCTTGGTGTTTTCATTTTGGAATCCCTTTCAGGAGGGGAACAATGTAGTCTTTCAATGACTATTTTGTCCTCTGGTTCCAGGAGATCAGGGCAATTCTCCTTCACTATATCCTGAAATATGGAATCCAGGTCTTTTTCTCTTCAAGATTTTCAGGAAGTCCTAGGATTCTTAAATTGCCTCTTCTGTATCTATTTTCTAGGTCTGTTGCTTAGCCAAAGAGGTATTTTACATTTTCCCCTGTTTTTTCATTTTTTTTTTATTTTGCTTAACAGATTCTTGGTGTCTCATGAAGTCATTAGTTTCCACAGATTGCAATCTTTTTTAGAGAAGAGTGTTCTTCATTTAACTTTTCCATCTTCTTTTCCAATTGGTCAATTCTAGTTTTGAAGGAGTTGTTGTCTTTTTTTCCATTTGCCCAATTATGTTTCTGAGAGAATTATTTTCTTTTTGCACTTGTCCAATTGTATTTTCAAAGGATTTATTTTCTAGTGGTAAGATGTTAATTTTCTCTTGCATTTCTTTTCCCAGTTTTTCCATTGGATTTTTAAACTCCTTTCACATCTCTTCTAAGAAGTCTTTCTGGCCTGGAGATGAACTCATATTCTCCTCTGAAGTCTACCCTGTTCTGTGGTGGTGACTTTATCTCCAAGGTAACATTTCATGGATCCCCTTCAGCTGGCCTTTCTTCAGTTTGGTCCCTTTTCATGAGGTCTTGTGTTGGGGGAGGAACTAGTTTGCAGACCTTCCATGTTGAGATCCCTAGGGGCCTTGCTCACTGGGGTTAGGAACTACAGGGAGTTTTTCAGTGGGTCAGCCAGTAAGGAATGCCAGAAGTTTTCTCTGAATTGTCTGTGTTGGAGGTGTTAGTGATGCACTCCCTTGGGCAAAGGGGAAGGATCACACAATCTCAGCTGGGCTAGAGCAATAAGTGTAATCAGAGCTGGGGAAGATCTGCTGCCCACACCCAGGTCTTGGGGCATGGTATTTCTGTGTTTGTTCTGAAGAAAGTCAGGCCTTCCCACAGAACAAGAGGTGAAGGGAACTCAGCTGGCAACAGGGGATTCCTCTGCTGAAAACAGGAGGCTCTGCTCAGGTCTTCGACATGAATTGAGCAGGTAGAATAGATGTCTGGTTGCCTTGCTGGAGCTCTCATCTGCTCACCACCACACAATGGCAAACACTTCCACCAGTGATCTCAAGTTAGTTCCAGGCCTTACCCCTCTGCCCCTGCACTGCCCCAGGCACACCCACACTGTCCTGTGACAGACGTTGGGAGATGTTCCCCTTGGCTCTTCCATGGATTCTGTGGATCCAAAAATCTGTTAAGAGACTTGATTCATATTAGTTTTGAGAGAAAGCCAAGAGAACTTACAATAGTGCCTGGTTTCTCTTTGCCATCTTTGCCTGAAGTCTATGATTGTTATTTTTATGACTTCAAGAAAATATTTGATTTAGTGATAAAAAATATGTTGTTAAATATTCTCCAATATTGTATATAAACATATGTTAAATTTGAAAAGAGATGTAAGGAGAGATAACTTCAATTATTATCTAATTATTAATATCAAATGAGGCATAAAAACATGGAGATAATACCAAGAAAAGTATTTTTCAGTCTTATGAAGAAATATCAGTATAGAATCCAAATGATGGGCATAATCCATATAAATAGAAAGATGACTTTTTTGCATATGATATGCTTACTATATCAAAATCTGAAATAAAGGAAAATTTCCTAAATAATATCTAAGATCAAGGAAAAGTTTTAAGCATCATAAGAAAAAAAAGATGAAGATTACATGTTATCCAATTTATTATATAGAGTTGGAAAGATAGTCCAAAGAGTTAGTCCCTCAATATACACAGGTATTTATATGTATGGGAGAGAGGGAGGGAGAAGGTTCCTGTAAAGGTAGACAATGTATTGGGTCCTGAATTGAATGAGATTAAGAGAACAAAATGGATTACATTGGAAAATTGCATAGTACATTCAATGTCCCCATTAAAATAGCCACAATGATAAAAGTCCTCTTAAAATTTTCTTCCAGTGATATGTGAATCTTAAGATAACACAATCTCCAAAATTTGTAGCAGTCTGGGTTCTTTTCTACATAAACCTACTGAAAGTCCAGGCATTTTGTGGGTCAGCATCACTACAAACCATAGTTTATGAGACTCTATTAATGGCTTTACTTTTACTCTTGACCAACCAGAGGAGACATTAACTCAAAGCACAGAGTTTGTAGAAGCAGTAGTTACATTCATAGTAACATATTATCTCACTTGATCCTCACACAAGCCCTGAGAGGTAGACACTAAAATTATTCTCATTTTACAATGAGGAAATTGAAATTGAGAGATTAAATGATTTGTCCAAGGTCATAAAACTTGAAATCAGAGGTGGAATGCAATCAATTATGGCAACATAAGTCTCAAGTACCTTTTATCAAGCCATATGTATATTCTCCTACAAGTAACAATTCCACTAGCAGGAAAGAGGATGCTACAGGGAATATGTATGATCAAAGAACATGTTTGAATGGGCAAATGCAGAGGGAAATATATGTGATCAGGGAATAGGTGCAAAGGGGCACTCACACAGGAAAATATGTGAATGGAACATCCATGTGACCAGAGCAAGTGATGCTACTGAAGTGACAGAACCACCACTCAGAGTGGTACCATTATATCTCACATCAACTGAACAATTTTTTCAGTGTCACCGGGGTGCTCTATTTGCGTCTGTGTTTAAATCCAGACAGTAAACATTCTTCTCTGCCCCTCTGTAGTAGCCTGGGAGCCTCTCTCTGGACCTGTGCTTCTGTAGTACCATATGTTAGTCTTCAGCTGCTCTGTTGCCAGCTGCTGAATTGCATTTGCTGTACAGCTTCTTCCTTATTAGTGAAAGAGTCTGCCAGCACATTGGCTTATAGTCCTTTGATTAGTGTGTACATATGTGTGTGTGCCTGTGTGTGTGTGTATCTGTGTGTGTGTGTGTCTCTGTGTGTCTGTCTGTGTGTGTGTTTTGAGGTAAACTCTAGGCAGCTACCTAAGGAAGGCCTTGTGGTTCACTTGTTTTTCAGTCATGTCCAACTCCTCTTGACCCTACTTTGTGGGGGGAAGGGTTAGCAGAAATCCTGAAGATATTTGCCATTTCCTTCTCCAATTCATTTACAGATGAGGAAGCTGAGGCAAAAAAGGATTAAGTGTCTTGCTCAGGCTCACAGTTTGCAGATTTGAACTCCAGGAGTTGAGTTTTCCTGCCTCCAGACCCAGCACTCTACTGTAACACCAGGCAACCCAAAATAGGTCTTAAACGTTTAAAAATGTTCCTTTTAATGTCTTTCCATATATTGCTTCCTTAGGTCTCTCAATTTAAACTTTTCAGGATTATATTAGAAAACTACTTTTGATTACTACTTTTTCTCTAAGCCTAAGATATTCCCCTAAGGAAAGTCCACTTGGTAAACTCCCCAAAGCAGCTGGGTAGAGCTGAAGCAGGAAGATTCAAATACCCATAATTACTCTTGTGACATAGCAAGAAATTTTGGAATGTGAAGGCCCAGATGGAAATTATGGAGCTAGTAATTTTTGCCCTGCTTCCGATCAGAAATCCAAATCTCCTTTTACCCAATAGGATCAAGTTTGGGTCCCCCAAATGGGCGATAAAGATATGTCTAATAAGGTGAAATAAACAGGTCCAAAATAGATGATGAATCATATTTAAGGATATCAGCAAAGATATTTAAGACTTAAAAGAAATGGAGTCAGCTAGGTGGTATAGTGGATAGAGCACCGGCCCTGGAGTCAGGAGGACCCAAGTTCAAATTCTATCTCAGAGACATAAAAATTACCCAGCTGTGTGACCCTGGGTGAGTCTTAACCCCACTGCCTTGCAAAAACTAGAAAAAAGAAAAAAAGAATTAATTAGGTCATGCAAATAAGAGTAAGAAATAACAGGTGAAAGGCCCACATGCTCCTAAAGTACCAATCATTAGGAAAATACTCTCAGCATCTTAGGTGGTCTAAATGTAAAGTAGGCGTTCTTAATTTTCTGTGTATATAGAACCTTTTGGTAGTCTGTCAAAGCCTACATACTCCAACTCAAAATAATGGTTTTTTAATGTATTAATTAAATTCATGGGATTACAAAAGAAACATACTGAAAAAGTTATCAAAGTGTTATTTTTTTTTTAAGTTTCAGACTGCAGCTTAAGAAACTCTTCTGTAGAAGATTTACATGAGGATATTGAAAATAGCCGTTCAGGATAAAATAGTTGCACTATTGAAAGGAAACCCAAAATCAGTGTGATCTGGATCCTTTGAAGTAAATAAATGGCTCAATGATTTTCATTCATTGTATTTCTCTTTACTTCTCTCATTTCTCCTCCCCTAAAATATCTGTTTCTTTCTTATGGAAACTTACCTGCTTCCATTTTCCTAATTGCTATACTTTTAAACTTGTCTTTGAAGATGAACCTCTGAACCCTGTATGGTGTTTAATATCATGACAGGAAATGAATTGATTTTTACCAGATATCTTACTACCTTTTCCCAAGTCATTCTATGACCTGTCTTCTTCAGAGATGAATATAAATGGTGACATAATAAATAAGTTATGCAGTTCCAGACAGAAGAATAAAGGCCATTAAGGACTAAGCAGGAACTTAGTAAGTCCAAAAATCACTTTACAAAGAGCTTAGATCAAATACTTTTCATCCTAGTTTGATGGGAAAATTCTAGGAGTTTCTAGAAAGATAAACCTAATCATGTCTAAAAATCAGTTAAACTGGGACTTATTCCTGGGGAGGTCAAAATATTTCTACAAAGTAGAACTAAGTGCCAATATTCTCCTGGTATTTTGTTATGGCCAAGAAAGATGTAATAACAGTACCCAAAGGATAGAAAATAAATATTATACAAAGGGTACTAGAAATATTATGATAGGTACAAGCAGGTTGCTACTTTTAACCAAGAAGGAATTTTTAAAGAAAAAATATTATCAGGGAAATGTATGATGTTGGGGAAAAAAGACTGCTGGTCAAGGGATGACTAATGTCTTCATGCTATAAGACCATGAGGAAGGTCTCTAGGAAGAGACTCTACCAGTTGAGATGACCTTATAATCGGAGTTGGACAAGAGTTGTCCAGGACTGACCAATATGTATAGGTTGCAATCTCATTATTGCAGAGAACTTCTAAATTTATGGGATCACTTGTGGATTTAAATATTTGAGGTTCTGCAAATTACTTAACCTTATGGCAATTACAGAGTTAAGAAGTCACTATTGCCCAGGTGTCTAAGGTCTCCTCTTTCAGTTTTTCTGTCAGTTGTCCTGGTCCTACTATATACACCATCTTGTTCAAAACCCTTATTTTACAAACATGGAAACTGAAATACAATAAGGTAAGATGAGTTTTGCAGGATCACAGAAACAGTTGTTAACAGTCAGGCTAAAAACCCAAAGTTCTTTGACTCCAATCTTCATACTCCCCTACAACCCTCCTTAAATCAGGTTATTCCATAATAAAAAATATGAATTCCAGATAATTCTGTGAATAGCCCAAGGAAAAGTTGGAATGTGTCCATTTGAGATGCTCAAGATTGAGTGGGATGAAAAGTAGAATGGGTTGTATCTGATTAATTTCATTACACATTCAATGGCCTTACTAAAGTTCCCAAATAAAAAACAAACATCTTTTTTAGTACCAATTTCCTTCCAGTGAGTGATACTGTATGGCTGTGAATCATGAGATACCACAATCTCCCACACCAAAAAATCTGGAGCAGCCAGGGTCCTCCTCACATGTGGGTCCACAGAAAATTCCCTGAGACACAGGTGCTTTCCAGATTTCCGGTGCCTGGGGTGAGCATGTGTAAGCATCAAAACCTACGTAGCCAGCTACTGCCTGGTAGTTTACAGACTTCCAGGCTCTTTCCAATTTCAAGTCAGCCTTCTTGAAACATAATGTAGCCAGCTGATTCAATTCCTTTGACCTCATTTTCATCAATACTACATAGTTTTCCTCTGCAAAAAATGGAGATTCCATTGACTTCAAAAAGAATGGAGCATCAAAGGAAATATGTATGAAGAGGAGATGAAAACTAGAATGAATATAACCATACTGCTAGTAAGAGAAACAGAAAATGATAGATTTCTATTCATAATACTCTGTACTTCCTACCTGTCTACTCTCCTAGTCAGCCATCTTTTAAATGCTTCCATAACACCTGTGAGTACTTTTATACCTAGACTTTCATCAAAAGATACCAATTTAAAAAAAAACAAAAAACAAATGTTTTGAAGCATAGTTCTGTTTGTTCCAGGTCAAATTCAATAATTGTGCTCCCAGAAAGAGACAGAGAGTCCAAAGCTGGCTCTGATAGGTAGAGGACAAATATATGGAATTGTGCAGTTCTAAGTACCTTTGATTCACTCACTAATCTGTCCTTTTGCTATGTGAATCATGAATCATAATGTGAATTCCAAGGGTAGTCATGAATCATGGGGAGATTGCCAAAGAGAATAGTAGACTTTTTTGTGTAATTTTAAATGAACATTTTAAGATTGCTATGGACATCAAAAGGGTCTCAATTGGGAAGACTAGTTAATATGAAAATATATATTATGAATTTTGGAAGATTTTATAAAAGAAGTGACAATGAAAAATGATAATGTGATTCAGTAAAAAGAGCACTGAATTTGAGCAAAAGAGTACTTGGGCTTGAATCCTAGACTTGTGACTTACTGCCTCAGGGGCATTGGATAAATCATTTAACCTCTGGACCTCAAGTTTTCATATACATATATATATATATATATATATAAAATGAGGGTTCTGATCAATGTGACCTCTAAGGTACCTTCTAGTTATTAATGTATAATGCTAAAACATGAAGCTGAAAGGAAAAGTATGTATTCAGATGAATTATATAGGCAATTGATCCTTAATGGAAGAGTGATAAAGGTCATTTTTGATGAAAACATAGAGAAAGGGAAGAAGAGAATGAGAGGGAAAGAGGACAAAGTTTATGAGAAAACCTAAGGAAGAATGATAAAGATCCAGAATATCCAATATTTTGTAACAAAGACAGCAGGGATTGGGAAATACCCTGTAATAAATCTGTAGAAGAATTTCTAGAGTGAATTTAGAGAAAAAAACAGGAGTCTTGTGACAGAAACTAAAAGGATACAAGCTGAGAATATATACAACCAAAAGAGATTTCCCAGAGTCCCCAGACAGAAAGAACCTCACCCTTCTATCCCCAACCCCCTACCAAAAAAAAAGTGGACATGGGCAGAGCATGAGTTAGAAAATCTAAAGGTTGGAGGGTAGAAATTAAAATAGTTCAACCAAAAAACCAAACATACTGTCCATTGAGGGCTCAGAGAAAAGTGCTAAAAGAGAATGACTATAGAGAGGGTAGAAAAAAGATAATTGAATATCTGACTAACATTTTAAATCTATGCAAAACTGAAACCTTGTGTTTTCGGTCTGCACAACCGTTGTCTTCTTTGTATACTGAATTTCCCCTATTAAGGGAGAAAAGTTTAGTTGAGTTGAACTGTAGTAAATTGGAGTTATCCAGGTAAAGTCTCCAATGTGGAGAAATCTTCCCATTTATCTTTTTGCTCTTGTAGGGTAACAGTAAAGAAGAAATCTGTAAGCCCTCAAGGCCAAAAATGACAGAATCACGAATATCCCAGGTGGAAGGGAGCTCAGTGGGACATCTCATCCAATTCATACATGAAAGACATTCTCACTACAACATACCCAACAAGGGATCCTCTAGTCTTTACCTTTAAGAAGAATTCTTACCTTCCAAGATGGTACTGTTTACTGCTAAGAACTGGAAAGTTTGTTTTATTTTGCTTTTTCTGAAATCAATCTAAAATTATCTCTGTAGCTTCCATCCATTATTTCTGGGGCAGACAAAAAGAGACCTAATCATTCCTTCATATGAGCTCTTCAACTACTTGAAGGTAATTGGAATGTTCCTTGAATCTTCTCCAGGCTAACTAACCTCCATTCCTGAAGCTGATAAACCACCTGCCATGGATTTGAGGCCCTTCACCAACCTGGTTGCTCTCCTCTAGACATTCTCCAGGTTATTGATATCCTTCTTAAACTGTATTATGCAGGAACTAAATATAATACTCCATCTACACCTGTGAAGTATATAATTAATAATAATAATGTAATAATAGTTAACATTTATAAAGTACCTATTTATATGTTCTGCATTGTGTTAAATGTTTCACAAACATTTCATTTGAGGTCACAAAAACCTTGGAAGAAAAGTGCTGTTATTCTCATTTTACAGATGAGCAAACTGACTTACCAGTGGTCACAATGCTAGTGAGTTTCTGACTCTACGTATGAGTTCAGGTCTTCCTTACTTTA
Source organism: Macrotis lagotis (assembly GCF_037893015.1). Taxonomy (NCBI): domain Eukaryota; kingdom Metazoa; phylum Chordata; class Mammalia; order Peramelemorphia; family Peramelidae; genus Macrotis; species Macrotis lagotis. Next base: position 345,199,468 of record NC_133666.1, read on the forward strand.
GGCCCAGTGTACCACCTAACTATAAATAAATAAATAAATATATATATATATATATATATATATACACAAAATAAGCACAAGGATAAGATGCCTCAGTTTAGTGATTATTAATCTGTGGAGACATCCTATATTCAACTTCAACTTTAACTTTTCAGTTATTCATTTGCATGTTCAACTAAAGTCCCCCTGGACCTTCACAGAATTCATGAACTGCTGTGGCTGAAAACTCCATTAATGAATGGTCAACCCTCTTAACATTTGTCTGAATTTGATCTTGCCCATTATTAGCTTCATCAATCAAGTCAAGGACTCTTCAGTTTGGTAGGTCCAGCTAGAACTTATGCAAACCCTTCAAGAATCCACCATCCCCACAACAGGATGAGACTTTAGAATAGGACTTTAGTGGAGAGGATGCCAGAATCCACAACTTTATATATATACATATATATACATATATATACATATATATATATATATATATACTTCAGGATTCCCAAGGCTTCCCTGCTCACACCTTCCCCAACCTACATCCAGTTTGGGTAACTATTTTTCAAGGCTGGTAGCTCTGTTTGTTTTATCTTAGGGTTGTCACTTTGTCTGAACTGCTGGCAATAGCCACTTAAGCATGCCCCCACTGATTACATCTCTTTTAACCCAATTCTACCATGTCTCAATCTAATCTGCCCTCTCTTTCTACTATGATCTCTGGAATTCCCATACCATAGTGAACAGCAACCTTAATCTCTTACTCTCACATTCTTCTTAACCATTAACTCTCAACTTGATCTTCTGATAACACTGCATCCTTAGCTATTCTCTCCATCATTGGCTATATCTGGTCCTCTTAATATTCTACTTCTATAGTTATTCCTATATTCTCCCTTTACCTCAGTTAACTTTTACTTTTCTGAATCCACTTAAAAAAATTTTACCAAGTCAAAACTATGGTTAGTTATAATATCTCACCCCAGGTCACTCTCTCTCTCTCTCTCTCTCTCTCTCTCTCTCTCTCTCTCTGCTTTCTTGAGTTTAGCACCCAGATCACCATCTTCTTTTCTTTTTCAACTTACTCTTGAGGGAAAGAGGAAATATTTATCTTAGGAGAATTTAATATTCAATAAAGGTTCTCTAAAATTCTCTAATCTCTAATTTCATTAACTTCTTTATTCCTTATATACCTTCTTCTTCATTCTACCTCAGCTACAGAAATGGTCAAACATTAGCTCTCACATTTGTGAATGTGTTCGTTCCATTCACCTAATCCTAAAATCTAGCATTCGAACAGCCTAGTACCATTCTACATCTGCTTATCCTTTATCACTCCTATACCTGATTTTTTTGCTCTCCATCGCTATTTCTCCCCTTCCTAGGCTATTACTCAATCCAATTATCATTCATTAAACACCTACTATGTGCCGAGCAGGATTTTAAACACTTAATTTCAAAACAATCAACAAAAGAGAAAACCAGTCCCTACCCTAAGAGTATCCAGTATAAATGGGAAGATAATACACAAAAGAAGGTAGGACAGAGGGGGAACAGCAGAGGGTACCTGGCAATGGAAAGGGGGTGGGAGAGCCCAATGTCTTCTTCCATAGCATAGAAACCAGAAAGAGCAGCAGTATAAGGTAGAGTGATCTGAGACATCCATTTCAACCCTTTATAAAAGAAGGCTTTGGCAGGAGTTTGGTACTTTATTCCCCAGTTCTCCAATCAGAGGAAAGAAGTGTCAATCAAAGCTTGATTAGGAGCATGGAGGTGAATGTAGAAGCTTATCCAGGGAGGCACATCTTGTTCTCTGGAGTTGAAAGTCTGCTCTGACTTCACTTTTTTCACTTTCTTATCTCAACTCAATGGTTAACTATTTCAACTCTACTTTTAAATCTGTGACCTCTCTATTGTTACTCTTCTTTTACTAAATTTTGGCCCTGAATTACTTTTATTTTTCCAGAGAAAAGGGCAAGCAAATAAACATTTACATAGTACACTTGCTTGCCATGCAAAAAAGCTTTATAAATATTTCATTTGATCCTCACATTGAGCTAATATATTGTATTCATTATGCGGTTGAAGAAACTGAGATTCAATGACTAGCCCAGGATCACACAGCTAGTAATAGACACATAGCTAAGTGTCTATGGCTGAATTAGAAGTCAAGTCTTCCTGACTCTAGACCCAGTGATCTACCTGCTGTATCAGTTGCTGCCTCATAAGATTGTCTTACTCTTATTCACTATCTGCTGAGTGAGTAATTCATTTTTTTCTAATATCAACTGGACCCTCAATGAAACAAGGTAGCCCTTTTTTCTTCCTAATTAATTTATTTTACTTCTAAGCTCTTCATATCTCTGATTACCATCTTTCACTCTTTCTTCCTTTGTTCTTTCTCTGACAAAGAGGTGACCTTTCTTCATGCCAATGTCAAACCCTCTACTTGTGCACTCAATTGAATTCCCTTTCAGCTGTTTACCTCAATCATCCTCCCTCTCTTTTGAATACCTAATCTCTCCTTATAAAATAGATCCTTTCCTAGTCTTCAAATATGTCTAATTTCCCCTGTCCTTAAAAAAACCTTTCCCTAATCTAGACACTATCATTACCTCAAGCTATTTTCCTCTACCCCTCCTTCTTTTCTCAGATAAACTCATTGGCTCTATTTCCTCTCTTTTCATTCACTCTTTAAACCATTGCAATCTGACCTGATCTCATCAATCAAATGCAACTGCTTTCTCAATTGTATATTTTATAGTTTTAATTTTCATCTTTCTTGATCTATCTGCTTTTCTTATCCCTTCTGACTGAACTCTATTCCTGAATATTCTCCCAACATTGAATTTTGGGGACACAGCACTTTCCTAGTTAAACTCCTATTTGTCTGACAGCTCCTTCTCCATCTCCTTTACTGGCTTATCATCACATTTTTTTTTTTACTGAGGATGTTCCCAGTGTTCTTTCCCAGCCCCCTTCTCTTCTCCCATATGTTCTCTCTTGGTAAATTCATTAGCTCCAGTGACTTAAACAGTCATCTCTATAGAGACAACTCCCATATCTATATATACCTATTTGGAATTTGAAAAGGGATCTTATGGAGACATCTCTAGCTCAACATGTTAAAAATTGAACTTCCAAACTCTCCTCTCTTTCAAATTTCTTTATTTCTATAGAAATCACTGTCCATTGATGTCCTGGGTTCATATTTTTGGATGATCCTTGACAACTCACTCTCCCACCCCCCTTCACAAATCCAATCAGTTACAAATTCTTGCTGTCTGTACAATCTCAACATCTCTAAAATCTGACCTCTCCACTTCACTCACACAGCTATCAAATTAGTTCAGGCCCTCATCAGCCCCCCCCACCTTGATCATTTCAACAGCCACTTGCTTGGTCTCCCTGACTCATCTCTCCCCACTCCAACTCATCTTCCCCATTTCTGCCAAAGTAATTTCTTTTAAATGAAGTTATATAACTATGTTACTCCCCTATTCAACCAACTCTAGTGACTTCCTATTGCACTAGGATAAAATATAAGTGCCTATGTTTAGCTTGTAAAGCCCTCTACTACCTTGCCTCAACTGCAAAGTGCCTTGCCCTTTAAGGCTACTTTCCATCTACTGTTTATTTACTTTTTAGAGTATGCACTGATTTATGTATATGTTGTCTACATTAGACTTTAAGCTCCTGATGGACTTTGATTTTTCTTTGAATCACCAGTGCTAAACAAAGACTCTAGCACATAGGAAGTGCTTAATAAAAGTGTATATATTGATTTGTCGATTTTATGTGTGTGTGATGAGGTCATATTACTTCTTGAAAATTATGAGAGCAAAAGAAAATCAAAAAAAGGACTCAAAGGGAAGTGATCTCTAATTTCTTTGTCAAGTACTGCCACTATTTCCTCTGTATTGCTTAGAAGCAGGATGCCACAGTGGAAAGTTTAATAGATTAGAATCAAAGGACTTGGGTTCAAATTCTACTCTGCCATTAACTCCCTGTGTAACCTTGGGTAAAATCACAACCTCTCTAGGTTTCTACTTTTTACATCTGTAAAATAAGGGATTGGGATTAAATGGGTTAAAACATTCCTTCCTGGGGTGACTAGGACTAGGTGGCGCAGTGGATAAAGCACGGGCCCTGGAGTCAGGAGTACATGGGTTCAAATCCCGTCTCAGACACTTAATAATTACCTAGCTGTGTGGCCTAAAAAAAAAAAGACTCCTTCCTGCTCTAAATCTATGATTATTTCATCCCCCAAAGGATGAATGGACAGAATGCCACATTGTAGAATCTTCATATGCATGATAGTTGAATAAAACATATATTATGTAATTCATGAGGAAAAGGGAGATGTTCTAGACTTCTAAAAAGCTCTTTTCCTAAGTTAAATCATTTCATATAAGACTTTCACAAAATACTCCTTTTACTATTCACAATTATGTATCTCCCACCCTACGCTGTTTCAAATTACTTTGTGCTAACACTAAAATTGTTCCACAGAGAGTAGGATTTATTTCCTGAAATATGATGAGGAAAAGTTGGGATAAGAAAAATACAGCACATGTAACTCCACTTGCAAGAACAGCTGTATTTTTGAGCAAGATAGTTTAGTTCCTCTGCTTCATTCCTTTTTGTAATTTAATAACTGAAGCACAAAGCTCATGAAAGCTGGAAATGTGTTGGGAAACCAAAGAGGAGAAATGTGAGCAGTACAGTAAGGAGATATAAGGGGGTTATGATAAAAAGGATAAGAGCAGAACTTTCAAGGTAATCCTCATCTCTGGTTTATGGCAACCATATCTACATTAGGATTGAAGACAAAACACTCCTTAATAACTGCAGGGTGGAAGAATAATTTTTTCAAAATTCCTGATATACATCAGGTATTTTAAACTCCTTATTGACTTATTAAGATATCATTTATTAAATTTTATGCAATAAAATAATATCTTGATGTCAGAAAATAGAAGTAATGGTAGAAAATCAGTCCCTGTTTTGAATGCAAGATGTGAAAATTCAAACATGTTCTTGTTGACTGCAGTGCTTGCACTGCAATAAATGTTGATAATGATGTACACTTAAGGCATTGAGATTTAATAGCCCTAGGCATATTTTTTAAGTCCTTTCTTCCCTATTTGGGTAATTATTCTTTTCATCTGGACATTAGCATTTGCTCTACATTGGGAACTGACTCTGTAGGTAGGACATCAATTTCATCTGTAGCTCCTTGGCATTAAAATTTGCTCTCTACATTGCCCTTTCCAAGAATAGAGCTAATACTCCATTTTGAATAATCAACTTGCTATTTTAGAGAGACTGAACTACTTGGTAGCAACCAATTCAATCCAGCAGGATTTATTAAGAACCTTCCACATGGAAAACATTGTACTATTGGCTTGAGGATACAGTTCCTGCCTTCAAGGAACTCATATCATACAAACTAGCTAGAAGGCGCAATAGAGTACAGGGTTTGAGGTTAGGAAAATATGAACCCAAATCCTTCCTCTTAATTTTTAAATTTTTATTTATTTGAGGCAATGGGGTTAAGTGACTTGCCCAAGGTCACACAGCTAAGCAGTTCTTAAGTGTCTGAGATCAAATTTGAACTCGGGTCCTTCTGACTCCAGGGCTGGTGCTATCCACTGCACCACCTAGCTGCCCTATGCCTCTGATTCTTGCTAGCTATAAGAGGCTGGACAAATCATTTTGCCTCTCCTAGCTTCAGTTTTGTTTTAATGTACAAAATGGTAATAATGATGGAACCTACCTCATGGCTTGTTGTGAAGATAAAATGTAAAGCATTCTGCAAATCTTAAAGTACTATATGAATGCTGATTATTACTGTGATTTTTGTTTACTTTAGATATTTTGATGCTCTCAGTACAAGAGAATCCCCAAATAAATGTTTCTTCTCCTGGATTCACTGCCACCCAGGAACTTTATTATGTCCATCTAGAATGAAGCAGCTTTTACCTGAACACCATGGGTCCACAAGAACTCCTCCATGACCACAGTGTATTTCTTTCAGCATGCACACACTAAGATTACTATTGTAAATATATAAACCATTTGCTACTCTACCTCAATGTAAAAAATCCATAGTACAATTTCTAACTATTTGGGTGAAATACATACAGTCAATTATAGACATTGCCCCTTAGGCAAACAATACATATTTCTAACAATGGATTGAATTCCAACTCTCTTCTAAAACCAGAGCTATTATTTTAAACTTCCTTGATCTTAGATAATGGAATGTTCCTATTGTTTTGCTGTCATTCATTCAATAAACATTCATTAAAGACCCACAATAAACATTCATTTACAGGGCAATTAGCAGATAGGTGCTCTGGAATCAAGACCTGAGGTCAAATCCAACTTCAGACACTTACTGTGTGACCCTGAGCAATTCACTTAACCCTGAAGAAGGAAATAGCAAACCACTCCTATATTTTTGTCCAGAAAATCTAAAATGGGGTTACAGAGTTGGATGTGACTGAAATATCTCAACAACTATATAGCAAAGGTCCACTTCAGGTTACTGGGGACATAAAGAAACAGTAGTTATATTTCCTTGGGGGAAGGAGGAAAGATAACAAATACTTGATTAAATAAATATGAAGTATATACAAAGTATTTTCAGGATCAGAGGACAGTAACATTTGGAGTAGGGGGATATTCAGGTTTGAGCTCATATAGGAGTTGAGTTGAAGACTTGAACATATGGGAGAGAAACTATCTCCATAAGGCCAAGGACTCCCACAACATCCAGATCTTCACTAGGAGCCCTCTTTCCTTTCAAATCAGGTCATGGGGTGAGAGGATTCTGGAAAAACAGGGAGAAGGATACTTTTGCTCAATATTTCCTTCACTGTAGTAAACATAATGTGCAAGTCCTGCCATCATATATATGATGATGTCATTATCTTCCGTTACAAAGGACAACAGCGGGAAAGAAGCTAGGGGTTCTAATAGGAGAGGAAAGAAGAAGATGCGTTCCAGATATTCCAGGATGGGAAGCATGGGGGTGAGAGAGGGAGGGAGGGAGGGAGGAAAGGGCAAGGGAGAATTGTGCTAAGGAAACAGCAAATAGGTCAGTTTGGTTGAAGTGTGCATTATATGAATTGTCTATGTAGATGGATATAGAGGATCAGGTGTTACTTAGAAGAAAGATTGTCTTTTTCTTCTTCCTCTAGAAGGTCTAGCTTATTTCAAAATTTTCAATCTTTATTTCAAATACTGCCTTTCTTAAGAATGATCTAACCTCATAAAGCACTGGCCTTGGAGTCAGGAGTACCTGGGTTCAAATCCAGTCTCAGACACTTAATAATTAACTAAGTGTGTGGCCTTGGGCAAGCCACTTAACCCCATTTGCCTTGCAAAAAAAAAAAAGAATGATCTCACCTCTTACCAAAAAAATTGTCAGACTCTATTCACAACAAACACACACACGCACACACACACACACACACAAACACACACACACCGCTATTTTGCATGTCTATCTTACATTTATTTTTCTGTTTGGATGGTTCTGATGAGGAAAATAAAAGTTTCTTAAAGAAAGTCATCATCACTACCTGTGGTGACTTGGAGCAAATCACTCATCTCTCTGGGCCTCAGAATTCTCATCTGCAAGATACTTTATCTGTTATGATACCTTGTCTCTAAAAATAATGTCTTTTTTTGTTCATGCTATCTTATGAAACAGAAAAATGCATAATTGAACTCAGGGTTGTTTAGATCAATTCTCTCTATAATGATAGTAGCAAATTGGTAAAAAGGGAAAGGTACTGAGAATCATCTAGTTTTTAGATAATCTATAAATACTGATTTTAATATTATACAACAAATACAAGATCCTTGTCAATAATCAATGAAGTGCTTACCACTAACAGAACTGAATTTTGCCTATATGACTATAATTAATAACTATAAATAATATGTCTTATACATTATAAATAATAACTCACATTTCTTTATATAGCTTTATAAGGAATAAAGAGAAAGTATTATTATTCTACTTTGCAAATAAGGAAATTAGAACTCTGAGGAATTGAGTAATTTGTCGGTAATAAACGTATAATTCAAAGTAAAGTCTCTGGACTCTAAATATGATACAATATGTTTTGATTACATGACCCTTGTGAAGTAGAGCCATGGGATTTTAGAGTTAATGTTGGAAAAATTCTTAAAGGTTCTCTAGTCTGACCTACTCATTTTAAAATTTTAGTTTGTTGTTCTGTTTTTTTTAATGGGTAAGGAAATTGAATGTCAAGGTGATTGTCACTTGCTCAAAAGGTCATAAAGGTAGTGACAGATCTGGGTCCCAAGACCTCTGATTTACAATTTAGCACTTTTTTTTCTTGATATACTAGAACCAAGTAAAGCAGCATAAAAATAGTGTCCTCCATTTGTCCCAGTTTATGGATAAGATAATAATAATGTCTTCAAGTTCCCAAATTCTAATATAGCTTATGAATGAGAACCACAGCCTTTCTAAAGAGAACAGCCTAACATGACCATTGCGGGGAAATGACCAGTTCAGATCCTGACAAGTAGTTGGATTAGTAATCCATTTGACATGGCAATATAGAATTAGAGTTAGGTTTAGACATAAAATTAGGATTAGACCTAGAGTTAACACAGGGTTAGAAGCAGGATTAGACACTAAATTTGGATTATACATGAAATTAGGGTTAAGATTAAAAGAAGAACTAGGGTTAGTCATGGAGTTGAAGTTAAATGTAGAGTGTTGGATTAGACATGTATTCCAGATGGGCAATGAACTAGGATTAACATTGAATAAAAGGAAAAGAATGGGATGGTAGTATGTAGAATAATTTGTAGTACTATTGATTCCAAGATACTCCTTGACATAATACCCGTCTTTTTTATAAAATGCTCTTTGGGTGGAAATCATGGAACAACACAACCTGAAAGGTCAAAATTGTAGCTGATCTAGAGAAGGAGAAAGTAGAGTGGGGTGTATTACCAATGATAATGTACAAGATAATAGATTTTATTAGGAAATTTATGATCTGAAAACAAGGTAAGATGTTCATATAGCAAGAACAAGAAATAAGAGAAGGAAAGTCTGTAAGCTATGCTGGTATACAGAGAATATTAAATGACTGTGGGATTTATGAAAGGACATAAAGGAGAAATGTACAGGTAAGAGAGCATTAATAGGTTGCATTCTGATATTAGAAGGAGTCTCTATACCACTGAGGTCAAAGATTCATTTATATATTAAAATGAACCATTTTTCAATTATGAGCATACAACCAGAATTATGCAATTATTAATGACAAATGTATAATTAGATAGAAAGCCTATTTTCACACGGTTAATAGGACAACATTGCCCTATTACATATCATTTGTTCGCTACTAGGTTGGAGTATTTACTGTCAAATGAGACAATGGAATTACACAAAAGAAATTGTGTAATTTGGAGCTGAAATCTTATTTTAGTACACTTGGAAATGAGATTATTTCCCTCTTCACAATTGCGTAACATGTAATGAGAAGTCAAAAAACAAATGAGCTTTAGGAGATAGAGAAATCTATGTTTTGAATTTAATTCAGCTTGGTTCACTCACTGAACATATGGGCATGTTCAGAACCCAAATTATCTCTGCAATTTTGTTATTCTTAGTTAGAAAAAGAGACAAGGAGTGAAACAGCCCCAAACAGATGAGTAGAAACTTGACTAGAAAAAAAGAAAACAATTGAATCTCCAATACTACTTTCCTAATTCATTAAGAACCTTTCCTTTTATAACTTTCAATTCTATCAAATGGAGAACTATTAGATTTCCAAAATCTCCTTTCTTATACTTACCACCCTCTTTGAAGACAAGATGACTGAAAGTCTATAAATTAATGATCTCATCCAGAAGCAGTAGTGGCATTTCCTCTATCCTAGTCCCAATAAATGGAAAAGATGAGGGCTAGCCAGCTACAGCTATTCCTATAGAAATAATTGTAACATATACAATGAATAGAGCCTATTAGATGAAGGTGTCCACATTTCAGAATCACTCAACACCAGAGTTCATCTGGGATTTGTTCTCAATTCAATGCCAATTTGAAAGATGCTAGCAATAGCATAATAAAACAGAAGCTTCTTGCCTGGACAACTGTGATAGCTTTCTAATTGGTCTCCCTGCCTCAAATCTCTCCTATCTTCAATCCATTATTCACATAGCAAAAATAATCATCCTTAGGCACAGGTCTGACCATGTCACTTACCTACTCAAAAATGCTCAGTATTTCTTTTTTTTGCCTCTAGGATAAAATACATTTTATATGTAAGGATCTCCCAAATCTGCTTCCAACTTGATTACCCTGCCTTATTCCACATTATATCCTTCCTTGGACTACTGTTCAGAAAAACTGTCCAATTTCTCTCAACTCAGCATCCCACTATTCTTTTCTATGTAAGCACAAACCATTTTCTAATCCAGGAATTCATTCTCTCATGGGCTTTGCTTCTGGGAATTCTACTCAGTAAAACTTTCTGGATCCCTTAGTTTGGTGCTAGGATTCTCAAACCTTACTTTTTTTAAAGTTTTTGCAAGGCAATGGGGTTAAGTGGCTTGCCCAAGATCACACTTATCAAGCATCTGAGGCCAGATTTGAACTCAGGTATTCTTGACTCCAGGGCTGGTGCTCCATCTACTGTGCCACCTAGCCACCCCTCAAACCTCACTTCTAAGACACTTTGGCTAATCTCTTTTGCCTTGAATGACTCCCTAACATATTATACTTACTTTTGTATAATCTGATAATACCTAAAAGAAAATGGAAGGTCCCTGAAATGGGGACTGTTGCATGTTTTTCTCTGTATTCCAGGGATCTGACATGTGCATAGTCCATTGTCCAATACACATGTATTGAATTCTTGTATATTAAAGAAATTCCTGCTTATAAAATTTCACATATGATAAAGAGAAAATATGCAATGGAGACAGTTTTTAAAAGTAAGGCTTTTAACATGAAGTTATACTATGTTCTTAGTCTTAATTTTACCACTTACAATGTCACTTTTGGCAGGTCACTTAAGTTTTATAAGGTTCATTTTACTCAAATGTAAAATAGAAACAACCAAGTTGCCAAAAAAAAGACAGAAGAAAACTACAGAATTTCTAATGAACACATTTATTAAAAAAAAAAAAAAGAAAAAAGAAATTCCAGCATTAGCCATGGCTATTCATTAGATAACATTTTATAGCCTAAATCCATTACCTCTCTGTCAAGAGGTGAATGCCATGTTTTATTATCAGCTCTCTGAAACTGAGGTCAGTCACTGTGCTGACCAAAGTTCTTAAGAATCTCAAAATTATTTCTTTTTTACAATGTTAGTGTTTTGTATACCTCTTTCTACAACTTCTGTTCACTTGACATTATCTCAGTCCACATAATTCTTCCCTGTTTTCTCTAAAACCATCTCTAGAAGCATTCCAAACAGCACAATAGTGCGGTCTATAGATAGACATCTATATGTCAAAATTTATTCAGTCATTCCATAATTAATGAGTTCTCCTAAGTATTCATTTCTTTGATCCACAAAAGAAGAGATAATATAAATGTTCTTTGTATTAATATTTCTTTTCCTTTTTCTTTGACCTTTTCTTTTTTGACCACATTCTGAATTGCTTTCCAAAATGTATAGACCAATTTATAGCTTCATCAATAGTGTTAGAGCTCCTGTTTTCCATAGTCCCTCCAATTTTTGTCATATTCTATTTTTATCAATTTTGTCAATGGGATGATTATAAGGTAGAACCGCAGACTGACTTTAATTTTAATTTTTATAATTATTAGTGATCCAGAGCATTTTTGCATATAGCTATTGTATAGTTCAGACTTTCTTAAAAAACTTAATGTTCTTACCCCTTGACTGTCAATTAGGGAATAGCTGTTATTTTTATAATTATAAATCAATTTTTATATTATATGTGTGTATATATCTTTTGGAAATGAGATCCTTATCAGAGAAACTTGGTGTAAAGATTATTTTCAAATTACCTTATTCTGGGGCAGCTAGGTGGCATAGTAGATAGAGTCAGACCAGAGTCAGGACTACCTGAGTTCAAATCTGAACTCACACTTAATAATTGCCCAGCTGTGTGACCTTGGGCAATTCACTTAACCCCATTGTCTTAAATAAAAATTAAATTAAAAAAATAAATAAATTACCTTTTTCCCCTCTAGTAGCTCCAATAATTTTCTTTTGCTAACTTTCCTAATTTTTTTTTGATAATTTAGATCTCTGGACTATTTTAATTAATGATTTTTACATGTAGCAAGGTTTGTACAAAGCATACACATGCACACACACACACACATATATAAATATATATATATATATGTATATATATATATATATACATATATATATATATACACACTGCCTCCTCCCAGTTGATCATGGAAGCTATGGGTCTTTTTAACCCAGGCTAAAAAGACTCACACTCTAAGAAGCTAAGGATCCTCCTAATTGACTGCTGAATCAGAGGAGTTTATGATTTAGTCTAAGTTCTAAAAGGATTGACTTGTCTATCTTTATCTTCCTTCTTAGCAATAAAGAATTGTTTTGAGTTTCATCCTACCTGTGATTACCCCATTTCCCACTTGGCCTCCAAAAGAGTGTGAATATCTCTCCTATCCAGATAAGACCTAGCCTGGGCTGGAGAAGACTTTCTCCTTTGGGATTTGTTCTTTTTAAATCTTAGGCAAATAAATACCTGGAAAAGGATTTATTCAGGATCAGAAATTACCTTGTGAGTTCAGAGGGTCCTGAAATCTATGCCTGCTGTGGTGGGAGCAAGCACAGGAGCAACAGGTTTAGTGTTCACTAGAGTGGTTGGTTGTAGCAATGGCAGATGCAAGAGAGGTTGACTGTGGCAATGACTGAGCACCTTATTCAGAGGAGATGCTTTCTGGAGAAGAATGAGAAGAGTGTGGAACTGAGATAGAATGTAAACTACCTAATTAGTATCTCTACAAACTGTTTTATACTCTGATGAAATTTAAATATTAACCTCCCAAAAGATTATTATGTAGTTATAGATTACCGAATCCTATTCAAAGTCATATATGAATGCATTATGAGTTTTTACACTCAGCATTTCTTTTTGGGTAGGAAGAAATTACCTATTCAAAGCCCAGTTCATATTGTACATTGTATATCTTCAACTTCCTCACTTTTGGGAAGCGTCTAGACTTGTGAGTGATAACCTAATTACCAAAAGTAAAATTCACATGTCACCAGAGTAGGGGAATTATTGAATCAATAATTATGAGAAAACAGCCCTCTCTCACTAGAGACAGACACCCCAGAGCTGCAGCTAACAGAATGGTAAGGACAAGGAATGTCAACCTCTGTGGAAGAAGCTGTGGTGCCTAGATATGCACTCTCAGATACTGGGCAATAAAAGATATAGCAGACAACACTATGGAGCAAAAAAAGGGGAATTAACACAAGATTTTCAACTTAATTCATTAAGATTTTAGAGCATTTTGAACACAATGGTTAGCAAATACTTTGAAATGGCTGCTAGGGGTTGACTAATTTCTCCAGAAAGGGAACATGTGAAAATGCTTTCCAAAATTTAGTTTATATCTGTCATATTTGATTCTATGTGTCCACAGGTTTTTCTGGGCAGATTCGGAAGTAGTCTGCCATTTTCTTTTACAGCTCATTTTATAGATGAGGAAACTGAGGCAAACATGGGTAAGACTTGCCCAGAGTCTCATAATTGGCAGTTGTCTTTGATTAGAGGTGAACTCAAGACTTCCTGAACCCAGGCCTAGCACTCTATCCACTGTATCACAGCTACAATGACCCCATAAAGTAACACTGGGGTCATCATTGTCATTTTAGTCCAGATCTATGATTTCATCAAAGTGTAGGATATCTTCAGAGTAGATCCGCCTCCTTTGGGGCAGATCAGTAACTCATTTTGCAATTCATAGTCTTAAAGAGCTAGCCAGGGCCCTGAGAAATCACAGCCACTATGAGACCTAGGTTATACATTAATCCAAGTGTATTTTTTTCTCTTTATTTTTTTTTGTGACCTATTTCCTAATGATGATGATATTTTGGCCTTCATTCTCAAGGGGGGCCATGACATCAGGGAAGTGATATCATGATAATAAGTGCATGGATTGGATTTGCGTGACGGGGGCTGTGCTAAGTCACTTTCCCCTCCAGAGCCATCTGGGTACAGTGGTAAGATATAACTGAAGATGGTCCTGGATGTGAATCAATCAGGGTTAAGTGACTTGCCCACAGTCACAGAGCTAGTAAAGTCAATTGTCTGAGTCTGGATTTCAACTCCTGTCCTCCTGACTCCAAGGCCAGTGCTCTATCCACTCTAGCTGTCCTATATCCCCAATAGGTCTATCTCTGAATATTAATAAGTAGATGCTGTCAACACATGATTGCAAATGATCATGAATATTTTAAATCTGAAAAATTAAACTTCATTGATAGAATAAAAGAGATATGAGTTTACAAAAGAGATTTATTTTGATTCACCCAAAAGTCCTAATGATGTAGGTTTCAACATATATTTCAAGAGAATCTGCTTATATTTTTCCCATTTTTCTTCCTAAATCTTGTAAAAATATAGCTTTGTAATAGACATTTAACATCAGCTAGCTTAAAACAGAATACTTACAATGTATAATTTTAAATACTTCACAGAGACCTATATTTAAAGTTGTTTGGTCTTATTAACTACTTAGGTTGCTGGATGAAACTTTCATTTGCCAAAATAATCTTTCCCATCTGTACCTTTGGGGCCTAGCATTCCCAGGTGTTGTGCAGTATTTTTATCAGGGATGTAAACATTAACCTTTGACATCCTGGCTCTTGCCTTCTCACATTTACAGATGAAATAATTTCATCCTATTTACTATTATTCAGCATTTCTGTTCCTATTACCTTTCTTCTTATTGTCTAATCCATTCAACAAGGTAGTGTCTATCACAAAACCACTGAAAATCACATGTAGAAAAATACTCTTTGGGGATTATAATCTCAGAAGAACTTGGATAGACATAATGACTGATCATGTAATCTAAGAAAGAAATTCTAAGAATGTATGTGTCTCACATTGATGCACAAACATGGTACAATCATGCAGCAAACAATTTGGACTTAAACACAAAAAGTTACTAAATTGTATAAGCCCTTTCATCCCCTTCTAGGCCTATAATCAAAAGTGGTCAAAAAAAAGAGGGAAAGTATGAAAATTTTTAAAAATCTCTTTGTGTTGTGGCAAAAATCTAGAAATTGAAGGGTTGCCCATCAACTGAGAAATTGCTGTACCAAGTGTTCATATGTGAATGTGATGGAATACTCTAGAAGTTTTAAATATGAGAGAAAAAACAGTATCAAAGAAACATATGAATTGCTGCAAAGTGAAATAAGATAAAGCAAAAGATCAATTATTTTCAACAATCTAAAAATGAATAATTTTGAATATTTTTATAATGATGAATGAAATTAACAGAAAAAGAGAATAATTTCTGTCAAAACAACAAAAATAACTTCAAAAGCTGTGAGAGCCTTAATCAATGCAATGACCAACAAGATTCTAGGGAACACATGATGAAGCTTGTTATCTCCCACTTGACAGAAAGATGATGCTCTCTCAGAGTGGAGAATGAGATATTTTCTTTTAACAAAGGCTAAGAGGAAATTTGGCTTGCTTGACTATGTTAATATCATCTAAAGAATTTGTTTTTTCTTTTTTTTCTAATGAGAACTGGACAGGAGGGAAATTTGATTTTGTTCATTGAAAAAAGAAAACACATACATACACATACACATACACACAAATACAAACAATGTGTCACTCTGTCTCACTCTAGATCAAATCTTATATCCCACTAGCAGATCTGACTTTTCTGTAATTTTCATACCCAAAGGTAGGCTTTTTGTCTGCTAAGCAGCATGACAATAATGTCTGTCTTTTAAAGCCTATACTAGCCTGGCATACCCAGTGCCCAGAAGATTGTGCCCAACTCTTGGATGGGCAAACTGCCTTTGAAGCAGATGGCGCTGAGGACAAGCAGGATGGAGAACAAGACTATGCATAGAAATATTTCAGTCTAGGGCCATATTCACATTTGGGAACATTCCACCATCTGCTCACTTCCTAAATTTCCAATTCTACTAATGTAGTTTGCATACAGATTTCCATTTTTGTTTTCATTTTTGTAAAGCTTCAGATTGAAGGAAGACCCCTGTCTCTGGCCAAAAGAATCAAGAAGTTAGGTTTTTTTTGGTTGTTAACCAATTTCTAATAGTCACCCAACAGATAAAGGAAAGAACCAGTCTCCTAGTAGTACTCTCATAAAACCAGGCTGCCTCTCAACTTAAGTAACAAATGTATTGATTGACAACATATTTAATTTCAGAAACCCCTATATTCTTGTGGGATGGGTAGAGAGTAATTTTAAAACTTCCTAGTAAGTTTATTCCCAGATCAGAAACTCAGAGTTTTCTTGGGGTACAGAAAAGTTAAGCAATTTGCTCAGAGTCCTATAATTTTGTTTACAACAGACTCAAGATTTGAACCTAAGAATTTCCAAGGTTGATCATTATGCTGTACCATGCTGACCATCTCTAGTCTGTCTTTTTTTGAAGGTCCACAGGCTATTTTATGAATGAATGAATGAATGAATGAAATGAATAAAGTGACGGAATCAAAACTCAGTGATATATTGATTCAATAGGGTCTATACTATCTAATAGGGGCATATATCTAATAAAGGTATCTACTATCCAATGTTCACATACAAAGAAAATGTTCTTTTAGGCAACAAATATTCCAAGAGCATAAGTTGTCCTTATTCTTCATCAAGACCAGAAAGAGGAATTACAGGAAAGAAGAGTCTCTGGGGTAAAGATTACATGTTTCTGTTCTCTATAGTAGAAAGTCTGGTTTCCAGCAAAATGATGAAAACACAGGAATGCCTTCACCCTTCGACCCTGTCAAGTAATCACATTTAGCTTTTTCTGATGATACATTGAGACTGGATAAAGTTGTGGACTGAGAGTTTGGTCAAGACAGATTTGAAAGCATTCCCTTCCAACTCGATTCTGTCATTGATAAATTTTGTGACTATGGGGGTCTCAACATTGCTCTGGACTTGCCTCAGTTTCCTCATCTAAAATGAGAGGGTCAAATTAGATCACCTCTCTAGCCCCATATAACTGTTTTATTATTATTTTTTTAGGTTTTTTTGCAAGGCAAATGAGGTTAAGTGACTTGCCCAAGGCCACACAGATAAGTAACTATTAAGTGTCTGAGACAGGATTTGAACCCAAATACTCCTGACTCCAGGGCTGGTGCTTTATCCACTGCACCACCTAGCCACCCCCTAACTGTTTTATTATTCTGTGAGATGAGCAGTCCTATCAGTCAGATGAAAAGCTTAAAGTGAAAGCAAACATCCTCTGATGTCAGGGACTTGGTCAGAAGCCCAACAGCGAATTTTACAACTACTGACTATATCTATGGTTAATGAATAGCAATGAAGCTTTTCCTAAGGTAGAGAAGAGACAAATTCAGGAAATCCATACCCAGCCTGATCCTCTAAATATATAACATAAACTCTTTAAAAAAAAAAAAGCAGTCCCTTGGGAGGCAGTTACTTTTCAGCCTGTAGGTTTCTGTGCTTAAATAGCTAGTTATTCCAATGGACTGAAAGTCATTGTACTTGCTTAAATATTAATTTTCTCCGAGGGATAGTATAAGAGTCTGGCTAGTTAGGATAGATGAAGTTGAGTCTTGTGAACTTCACATAATTGTTGAAGCAGTTTAGAAATACTTATCTAAATCTTTAAGAATTATAAAGTGTTTACATGTTATTTCAATTGATCCCCCAACAAATTATTATTACTATTTAACAAATGGAGAAACTGAGGCTCGGTGTAACTTGTGCATGTTCCAAGGTTAGTAATTGGCAAAAACTCATATTAGAACTCAGATTTTCTGCTTCTAATTCCAGTGGCCCATACCACAATGATCTCTGATCTACATTACAAAATCAAATCAACTGTCCACCCCACACCCCACTAAAAACAAAACAAACAAGGCTATCAACTGGTTAAATAGTGCTTCATCAAACAGTTGCTTCATTGGGGTCCTGTTTTCACACTAACTCATATGATGTATGCAATCTTTTGTACAAGTTGCCAAGCAGCTGGGAGGCATTCTCTCAACTTCTGGAGCAGAAACTGCCAGTTCTGGCATTGCTTTTGGAGATCAGTTTCTAGAGATCAACAAGTTGAAACCCTGACGCCAGTATCTAGTATTTTTGAATACAAGACCAGGAACTTGAATAGATCCAAGCCGTAGCATATCCTCCCAAGAAGTACCTATGATCACTAGAATGCTGTAGCTTAGGAGAAGGCAAAAGAAATTAAGAGAAGTGCTTATTGTAAATAAAATCTAGTGATTTGAGTACCTGGAAAATTATAAGTCTTTTTAAGAATCAGTTTCTTCCTTGATATTATAACTTACATATTTCAATAATAAGGCAACAAGCAGGAATACTACACAAATCAACCAATCACCAAGTATTTTTTAATAACCCACTATGGGTCAAGTTCTGACCTAATCCTGGGAATACAGGTACAAAGAATAAAATAAACCTAATTTTCAAAGAGCTTATGTAATCATCATAATCAATAATACAACAATAGTAACAAAACAATAACACACTGAATAGTTACAAAATATATTTTTTCTTGGGAGAATTCTACCTATGTCTTTCTTTTGTCCTCACAACACTCCTTGGGGAGAAAAACATTATATGTCCCTGTTTTAAAACACTTATAATGTGCTTTATGATACTCAGAGGAGATAAGAACTTGAGAAGTGGCGTGTGGACCCTTTAAGAAGCCATATATACAACACACACACACACACACACACACACACACACACACACACACACACACACACTGGTAGAAGTCTACTGCCAGGAAGAGTCCTAGTCTAGAAAGATATAAATAATTAATGAGTAACTTTAGCTCCAAATCCAATGGAGAATGAAAGATCACAAGGAAACTTCCAGAAGAATCACTGACTGGACCTAGGGAGGAATGGGAAATGTAATGGGAAAATATTGTGCAGGGACATGGGTTATGATGTTCTCATCTCTGCTAGACACAAGAAAAAGAATAAGTAAAAAAGAAAACAGCATCAGATCCTATGTGAGATAAAATGAAATCAAGATATTTTCTGTGTACTGGATTCAGAATACCTCATAAGGTATCTCCACATGGAAGATGCTGGGGAGCAGATGACAGCTCTCCATATGGAGTGTTTCTAAGATAGGCATGATAACATGTAAGAGAAGTGCCTTGGAGAGGCTGTGAAACACGGCTGGACATTCTAGAACTGATTCTGGTTTGCTAACATAGTGTTTGAGATGAGAGTTAACATTATTTTTGATGGTCTGCATAATCAAATCTATTGGTGTCTTTAAAAAACTGCCAGTCAGCTTCTGCTGTCTTGCAATTGCATTTGTGGGAGCAAAGACACTTCTTCACTCAAATCTGTCAACAAATCATGCTATAAGAGGAAAGACCCTAGGGCCTTCTTCTCAACATATAACCATAAAAATGGGTCTGGAGCCTTGGATTTTTGTTTTCTTTTCCAATATGTATAATTTAAGGAATCAGAATCCAGTCTGGGTGATGCAGTCAGTCCATCATAAATGTCCCAAGAAGCAAGGAATAAACTGGGAGTGACTTTCTGGACCCATAACAACAAAAAGTGAACCGAAGACTTATACGGCAGCAATACTACTTTAGTTGGGTCAATACTTAATAGGAATTTGAGAACATCTCCCCATGGTGTTGGTGGAGTGGAGAGAAGGTATGTTTTGTAGGTATTTGGAGTAAAAATATATGTTTATAATTTCTATGTATTTGAAATAAATATCCCATTGTAAAAGTTATTCAACATTAAGTAGTTAAATGGAACTAGGGCACTAACCGCAAGCCCCCTAACCAACAAGGAACGCAGTGAATCAGAACTCAGATCAATAGTAACAGAGAAAAGAAATATTCCCAAGATGCCTATCAATTGGGGAATGGCTGAACAAGTTATGGTATATGAATGGTACTAATATTCTATAATAAACTATGAATTATCAGACTCTAGAGAAGCATGGAAAGAATTACACAAACTGATGCTGAGTGAAGGGAGTAGAACCACTGTATACATTAACAACAACACTGTGAGCTGAGATGCAGCTCCTCTCATTAGTTCAGAGAGCTAGGACAACCCTGGGAGACTTGTTATGGACAACATCATCCACATCCATATAAAAAAAAAAACAAGAAAAAAGCCACAGAATCTGAATGAACACTATGCTTACTTTTTAAAAATTTCTCTTGTTTTTCATTCCTATTCCAAATCTCATTTGGTTTTCTTTTTTTTCCCCTTAGTTCTAATAAAATACAAAATGATTAATATGTAAACAAATTAAATACAAATGAACATGTACAAGATTCACTAAACTGTTCCAGACTAAGGGAAAGGGGGTGGGAAGGGAGGGTAGAATAAAATTGTGTAACATACATATGCAAGTGTATAAATATTGGAAAACTTTCATAATAAGTAACATGTACTTGGAAAAATAAAACAAAATGTTGATATAAAAAAAGAAATATCCCCACAACCACCAAGTATCCTCAGGTCCTCCACATGATCCAAAAATACCTCCAAAGTCAGGGTACCCTGGAATTCTGAAACATGAAATAGCCTGCCTGACCTTGAAAGAGTAGAGCTAGGATGTACATATAAAATGGGGGACACTTTTGGGCAAAAGTATGGCACCAAGAAAGTTTTTAAAGTCTACCCTGAACTCAGCTGGCATAATATGTATCAATTATTTAGTCTGAATGAATGAATAGCATTTATTAAATGCCTACTCTGTGCTGGTAAATATAAAATTAAATCAGTCCCTAACATATATGATCTTACATTCTAATGGAAGGAGACAATATATAAATAGAAGTGATGGCCAAGGAAGAATAATTTTTGTCTGGAGAGTCACAGGAATGATGAGTGGAGACCTGGGGTCTATTTATTTATCATCCCCTTTCTAGAAACAGTGTTGGTTAGTATTGATTTGATCACTGGTCCCAGAGAAAGTGGTGGAAGAATGTCCAATGGTGTGCACAGTTAGGCAGCATATAAGGTAAGATATGCAAGTTGGATGGGAACATCTGGAAAAGACTAAATACAGAGAGCTAGATGACTTTGCACTTAGCCATATACCAATCAAGGTGGCTCAGCCCAGGGCAGAGTTCCAAAGCTTAGAGATTTCATTCAGTTAGAGAGACATGGTCTCTAAAGTCAGCAACTCTTAATATTGTCTAATATGCAAATATGTTTCCCTAATCATGATGCCTCACTATGATAGCTGAGTAAACACTGAGTCACTGAAAGACAGATCAGTGGAACACAATTTATTCAATTTCTAACAAACTGGAAAAGATTCAAGCATCAGACTGACAATTGAGCCAGTTCAAATTTATTTTGATTGTCTATGTCTAGGTAACTACCTGACATTTATAATGTGTTGTAAATTTTGCAAAGTACTTTATATACATTATCTTATTTGATACAGTAGCTCTTTGAGCTGTATTTTACAGGTATCATTTATCTTCATTTATAGAGAAGAAAACATTTAGAGAAATTAAATGACCTTTCCTAAGGCCTGTAGTGAGTTCCTGAGGTAGAATTTGAACCCAGTTCTCTCCTGACTGGTCTAGTGTCCTTTCCATTGCCTCCTGCTTCCTCTAAAACTGTCCTTAGAGGCTCATCATCAGATTCATCACCAAGATTTTCTCTTTATGTGTATATGAGCATATCACAATACATGATGCCCTGAATTCCCCTGGTCCTTGATGGCTTCTTTAGGTTCTCCATGGTCAGTCAGAATAGCTAAAGGGGAAAGTATATATTTAATTATTGGTAGTCTTAATATACAGTGCTAGTCTAATGACCAGCAAATTGGATGACTAGAGAATCCAAACAATATCCAAAAAATTTTTATTCAGCATTTTATTTTCCCCCAATTTCATATAAAAACAATTTTTAACATGTGTTTTTAAAATTGTCAAATTCTTTCTTTTTCTCCCTCCCTTCTTTCTCCCCTCCCCATGCCCCTCATTGAGAAAGCAAGCAAGACAATATGGGTTTTATATGTGTAGTCATGCAAAATATAATTCTACATTAGACATGTGAAAGAAAACATAGATTAGGGGAGCTAGGTGGCTCAGTGGATAGAGCACTGGCCCTGGAGTCAAGAGGACCAGAGTTCACATCCAGCCTCAGACACTTAATAATTACCTAGCTGTATGACCTTAGGCAAGTCACTTAACCCTACTGCCTTGCAAAAATCAAAAAAGAAAAAGAAAAAAGAAAATATAGATCTAAAAAACTCAAGTAAAATAAGAAAATTCAAACAATGCTTCAATCTTTATTCAGACATCAGTTCTTTGTCTAAGAAGGAATAGAATTTTTCATCATAAGCATATTGATACTTTTACTATAAATGAAACAGATGAAAAGATGTTTAAGAAGTCAGATAATTATCTGGGCTAAAAAGTCCCAGATTCTTATGAGAAAAAAACCCATAAAAGTATTGCAGGATTAGTTTCCTTATTTGCTCAAAGGCAAAGACATCATCTGATGAGACATTTGGTCACTTTGTTTTGTGGAGCTTCACTGAATATAAGCAGATAGCGTACCATGATAGGTACAGCTGGGTGGACTAACTGATAGTGTTGGGCCTGGAATCAGAAAGACTCAATTGAAATTCAATTCCGGCCTAGACACTTACTAGTTGAATGATCCTAGGCAAGTCACTTAATTGCTTGTCTCAGTCCTTCATCTCTAAAATGAACTAGAGAAGAAGATGGAAAAACTAGTCCAGTATCTCTGCCAAGAAAATCTTGGTTTACATATCCTTCTCTAGCTTATTTTTACAGATGAGTAAACAGAGGCAAACAGGATTAAATGATTTGCCCAGGATCACAGACACTAGTAAGGGTCTGAGTCTAGATTGGAATTGGAAAGATGATTCTTCCTGACTCAAGCCTATTATCCACTGTGTCACCTAGCAGCCCAATTTAGTTAATAGTGTGAAAATATTGTCTCTCCCCCTTAATGAACTAAATTAAACAACAGAGAATCTACTAGACTAGGTAGGTAAGAGTTCTGCTGCGCTCTCCCCTGGTCAGATCACAGATAGAATACTTGTGTCTAGTTCTTTATATTACATTTAAGTAAGAACATTGATAAGCTGGAGAGTGTCTTTAAGAGGCCAGCCATGTGAGGATCCACATACTTGGAAAGTTGTTCTGTGGAAGAGGATTAGTTGTATTTTATTTGATTGTAGGTGAAAAACTAGAAACTGGGTAGAAATTGCAGAGTAGATGTAGAATTTATGTAAGGTTTACACAGAGTTTATGTAATGAAGACCTGTAACAATTAGGGCTATGTGAAATTGAATGCAGGTAGGAGGCTGCCCCTCCCTAGAGGTCTACAAGTTAAAAAAAACTTAATTACCACCTTTGGGGTACATAACAGGCAGTATTCTTGTACAGGAACAATTTGGACTGTGAGATTCTCTGAACATTTTTAGATGATGTTGGAAGAATAATTAACTACTAACAAAAGGATCAGCTCTGCTGGTGTTTTATAGTGAAATAAACAATTAAACCACTATATTTGGATTCTACCATCTCTAGATTTTATGTGCTATGTGAGAAAAATAGGAATGATATATTGTGAACCTGAATCTAGAAAGAGAAACTAGAGCACATCAAATACATATAGAAGCTAGAGGTTACACAGTTTTAAAGATATGCAAGGGAAGATTCTTAAGAGACTTCAAAAGCTAAAGAATTTAAGGAAAAATACAAAATTGGAGATATTTATCAATTTCAATTAAAATGGGAGACCAAGAAGACATGAACAACTATCAACTCATGCTTTTCTCATCACTTGAAATCTTTATGATATGGGCCTATATAATCGTATCACAGGTATCCTGAATAAAAAAGAAGAATGAGAAAGATAGTATCAGGTTTTCATAGATGATTTCCTATGATAGACAACTTCCTTATGGTCAGACAATTTATTAGAAATTGTAGATCCTACTTAGAGTGTTCTTTCAATAAAATATTTTACTCCACTAAATTACTGCTTTAATGATGTATTATGATGTTGAAGTGATCCTGAGTTCTTAAACACTTTGTCAGTGAAGTCTGACAGTCATTAAGGTATTTAACAAGGGTCAAGTACCTGTCAGGCTCATTCTTGGGCATACAAAAATCAAAAGATAATCCCTGCCCTCTAGGAATTTAGGGTCTGAGTCTAGATATGCAAACAAACTATGCACAAACAAGATATATTTAGGTTAAATTGGAGAAAGTCAACAGATGGACTCTGACTCCTTCTATGAAACTAGAGAAAATTCAAGAGAGGCTCATCACTACTTGTGGCCATAGACTGATACTTTTTTCCAGTCGGATATATTTTCCAAGACTATCTACTAGGTCATGAAGAGGTTTTTCTCTGCACCATTGGAAGGAATGACTAGACCAATGAAAATCTTGAAATATCTCCTAAGACAAAGAAAAATACCAAAATTATTGAAAATTATAATAATAGTGAATATCAAGATGATTTTGTCCATTAACCCACATGTGTTGACATAAAGCAAGAGGTAGACATATAGAGATACACATTTTACTCAAGACAATAATATCATAAAACATCTGCTAAGTAAAGTCTAAAGAAGAGAATGATTCTCTTTAAAGGGTGGTGTCCCAAAATTTCCTGTTCAGAGAAGCCATCATGCTGTTTGTACAAACCCCAATATATTACAAATTTCTTTTTTTAATTAAAGATTTCATTTATTTTGAGTTTTACAATTTTTCTCCTAATCTTACTTCCCTCCCCCCACCCCCCACAGAAGTCAATCAATTTGTCAATCTTTACATTGTTTCCATTATATATATATATATATATATATATATATATATATATATATATATTGATCCAAATTGAGTGTGATGATAGAGAAATCATATCCTTAAGGAAAAAACAAAGTATAAGAGATAGCAAGATCAGACAATAAGACATCAGTTTTTTTTCCTAAATGTAAGGTAATAGTCCTTGGTCTTTGTTCAAACTCCACAGTTGTTTCTCTGGATACAGATGGTATTCTCCATTGCAGACAGCCCCAAATTGTCCCTGATTGTTGCACTGATGTAATAAGCAAATCCATCAAGGTTGATCATCATTCCCCATGTTGCTGTTAGGGTGTACAGTGTTTTTCTGGTTCTGCTTATCTCATTCAGCATCAGTTCATGCAAATCCCTCCAGGCTTCCCTGAATTCCCATCCCTCCTGGTTTCTAATAGAACAATAGTGTTCCATGACATACATATATCACAGTTTGCTAAGCCAGTTCCCAGTTGAAGGACATTTACTTGATTTCCAATTCTTTGCCATCATAAACAGGGCTGCTATGATTATTTTTGTACAAGTGATGTTTTTACCCTTTTTCATCATCTCTTCAGGGTATAGACCCAGTAGTGGTATTGCTGGATCAAAGGGTATGCACATCTTTGTTACCCTTTGGGTGTACTTCCAAATTTCTCTCCAGAAAGACTGGATGAGTTCACAGCTCCAACAACAATGTAATAATGTCCCAGATTTCCCACAACCCCTTCAACAATGATCATTATCCTTTCTGGTCATATTGGCCAGTCTGAGAGTTGTGAGGTGGTACCTCAAAGAAGCTTTAATTTTCATTTCTCTAATAAGTAATGATTTAGAGCAATTTTTCATATGACTATGGATTGCTTTGATCTCCTCATCTGTAAATTGCCTTTGCATATCCTTTGACCATTTGTCAATTGGGGAGTGGCTTTTACAAATTTCTCTTAGGCAAATTTAAGAGAATGGATGAAAAAAATCAACTGTTTGCTCCTACTAACCTGTGTTGGTGAGAATGGTAGCCAAATAACAGAGAGTTCAACTACCAAGAGTAGTTTATAAATTTTAGATAGAAGAGATTACTATATGCGTTCTCTCCCTTCTTAGCACCAATAATTTCCAATTGAGATCTCAAAGTACAAGACAAGAAATTATATATGTTAAATGATATTTTTCATTCAACATCTATCTTCCCCAAAACATAAGACAAGTTTTGTTTATGTTTAATTCATACAGAATCTCACTGCTTATTGAAAATAAACAGAAAAATCCCAGAAAATCAAATAGACAATAATAATTGATCTTTATAGAGGAGGAACAATTTTTCCAATAGTTTCTTATTTAAACTAAAAAAAAAATGTAAAAAATCAGCTTAGAACAGGGACCCTTTCATGACAGGGACCATTTCATTTTTGTCTTTATATGTTGAGGTTATCTCTTCTCCACCCCATGATTTCTCCCTGCTAGGAACCCTATTAATCAGTACATATCAGCATGTGCTCAACAATCTATAATATTAAAGAGTTGGAGGGAGGGGTTGGCCAAAGAGGTTAAATGACTTCCCTGAGGTCACAAAACAAGTATTTGACAGAAACTGAATTCAGATTTTCCTGACTCAAAGGTTAATTCTACTTATGCCATCATAATTCCTCTTCTACTGAGTACATACTCAGTCAAGATCTGTTAAACTGTTGATTTTGTTGAACTTTCCTTATTTTGAAAATAGGGCACAGGCTATGTTCATGGAATGTAACTTTTCCTGGGTGAGACAAGTCAGGTAAGAGCTCTGAAAATCCTTTCTCCTTGCCATGACATCCCTTTATGTTCATGTTACCAATAAAATATAGAATCAAAAGTATTATTAATCAGGATCCTGAAAGGTCAAAAGGTGAACCCTCGGTTAAAAGGAAGATGACATTGTAATTGGAAGTGAATGTAAAGCTGTTTATTGAAGGAACAGAGGACTGGATCCAAGCAGACTCCAGCAGTGGGTAGTGGGGAGTTTTTTTTATAGCAAGTCTTTTTATAGGGTATGGGATATAGGAGGTAGGATGGTATGGTTTCTATAGGGATTGGGAGCCGTTGTGAGTCTCTATAGAGGATGTGTTTTGTTTGGAGGTTCTATGGAGGTCAAGGTTCATGTCCCTAGGAAAAAATAATCAATGTGTCTTTATTGGACAACAATGCAGCTCAGGCCTGGATTCAACATCACAGCCTTTTTGTTTTAATTTCCTAAGAGGGAATTGGGGTCAGAGATCAATCCTTTTGGATGTACTTCTAGTTGAGTGGAGGCAATGATGTCATCAAGTACAACAAAAGGCAAATGATAGAACTGTTGATAATCTTGTACCCAGAAGTAGCATCATGTATTTGGCCATCTGAGATGTTGCAGCATTCACTATTTTGTGGATGAAGGATGTAAGCATGCAAAACAAAGGAGAACCTAAGTAGACTGCCAACAAGACCATGATTAGTGGGGTTAATATGGGAAGGAGCCAAGGGAGTATGTGAGAAGACTGAAATCAA
Organism: Macrotis lagotis; assembly: GCF_037893015.1. Lineage (NCBI taxonomy): Eukaryota > Metazoa > Chordata > Mammalia > Peramelemorphia > Peramelidae > Macrotis > Macrotis lagotis. The sequence continues at coordinate 345,227,049 of NC_133666.1, forward strand.
CTGGATCATGTCAACTGATTTTTCCATAATTTTTTAGCAGCAACCCAAACCAATCCAGTCTGAATAGCAAAGAAGTAGCATTCTTTATCCAGGAACAAACAGAGGCCTCCCTTCTTGGCAGTCAGTAGATCCAGGCCTGTAAGGTTACAGTACCTTAGGAATTGGGTTGACCTTGAATTTGTAGAAGGCTTTTGGCTATATCATCAAGACTTTCATGAAGGTCTTGTGATAGCTGCTGAAAATAATACAGAGAAGCTGTGATGCCACCTATATGCATGTCCATGCCAGAAAGGATGCCTATGGCCACTAAGAGAGAAATAAGGTGGGTGCCCTTTGGTACCTTAAATGTGTCTTCAAGGTGACAAGAAGGGACTGGTTGTTAGGGGCCACCTCATTGCAGGGTAAGAGGTCAACTACAGAACAAATACCTATTCAGTTGTGCTTAGAAATAGTTATGTAGCATTCCCACAGAGGAATAAGATCACATCTCCTCTCAAGCACAAACTAAGATGGAGAGAGAAGAGTTGAGCAAACTCTTTCCTCACCCTGTGCCAAAGTGAGAGAGAAGGTGCAAGGTTTAGGCCTGTCCTGGATCTTGGCTGGGGACCATGGGCTTGGTAGGTTGGGAAAGAAGGGGGGAATATGGAAGCCCCTTTGAATGGAAGTACAGTTACAGATACAGTAGTTTTGAGTCCCTTTCTGGACTCCCTCAATCTTCCCCAGGCAAGCAGGTGGAGGGGCAGGAAACAAGGAAGACAAGGAAGATAAGTTTCTCCCTATATACCAAGGTCTTCAAGTGCTCAGTTTATTTACCAAAACTACTGCTTAAATACCTTTCCATTCTCTAATCCACTCCCACTCCCTTGGCACTTAGTAAGATAAGACTCTGGTACTCAAGGACACCAGGTGATGATAGTTTACAATGCTCCCATACACAGCAGTCTCTAACACAACAGTCCCTAACACAAGAGTCTTTGGTAAGGTTCAGGAGGGTGTCAGAGAGAGTGGGAGTACTAAGCAGTTGGAATAGAAACTTAGGAGGGGTTTATGTCCCATATGGACGGAATCATGAAAGTGAGAAAGAAAGGTGCCTGCTTGCTTTTGTGGAAAGAGAAGGAGGTCATTCTGAGTTAGCCAGGGTCCTCACCATACCACCCCTTTAGAGAAGTGGGCTTGTTTTCCATCCAATGCATATTCTGGATTCAGGGAAGACAAGGTAACTAATTGAAGGTGTGTGTTGGTTTGGTGTGCAGCCTACTGGGCTGCCTGGTCTGCCTTCTCATTCTTAGTTGCCACAGAAGTGGGTATGCCCTGATGGCCTTTACAGTGAATCACCTCCAAAGGAGAGGAAGAGGATGCTGTGGAGAGAAGTTTAAAGATTAGGTCAGCATTAGTTAAAGGAGAGCCTTTAGAATTAAGGAAACCTCTTTCTGACCAGATAGAGGCATGAGAATGTAAAATATGGAAACCATATTGGGAATCTGTAGATATTAATATGTTTCTCTTTTACTAAAGTGAGAGCTCAAATTAAGGCAATGAGTTCTGTGAAGAAGTCTGTGGAAGAAGAGGGATGGACTCAGAGATGTGGAGGATACCATGGCATACCCTGCTATCTGCTTCCCATTTACCACTGAGGAACTCCCATTGATGAACCAGTCATCATCAGGGTCTGGGAAGGGGATATCAGAAATATAAGGGAAGGGCATGAGAAGATCAGAGAGAACTTCGGTATAGGAGTGTGAGGGGGAGGAACCAGAGGGTAGTGGGAGAGTCAGAAAGTGAGAGTAGGAAAATAATCATAGGATCCTCATATGGTTGCTGAAGGGAAGGAATTAAGATCTGTGCCATTAAATGGGAATTAAGGTTAGGATCCAGGCCTGAGTCTCATTGTTGACCAGTAAAGTCCCATTGATTATCCTTTTCTAAGGACATGAACCTTAACCTCCAAACAATACAAAATCTCATCTTGATGAACTCTCAAACAAAACAAATCCTCTATGGAGACCCACAAGGGCACCCAGTCCCTATAGAAATGATACCACCCAACCTCCTATATCCTATACCCTCTAAAAAAACTTAATCTCCCCACTACCCACTGCTGGAATGTACTTGGACCTAGTCCATTGTTCTTTTCAATAAATCACTTTGCATTTACTTCCATTTATAGTGCCATCTTCATTTATACCAAAGTTTCACCTTTTGATCTTTTAGATCCTTCCTGAAAGACTTTGAGGTCTGTATCCCAAAGGGATCATAAAAATGGAAAGAACCCATATGTTCAAAAGTTTTTATGCTAGCTCTTTTTTGTGGTAGCAAAAATGGAAACCTGAAGGGTTGTATTTCAATTGAGGAATGGCTGAACAAATTGTGGTATATGATTGTGAAGAAATACTATTGTGCTATAAGAGATGATGAAGGGAATGATTTCAGGAAAAACCTGAAAAGACTTATATGAACTAGGGCTACCAACCAAGATGGTGGAGAGAAGTCAGGCACTATTTTAAGCTCTCCTGACTTTCCCTCAGAACTAACTTGAATCAAGCCTCTTAACAGATTTTTGGATCCACCAAATCCAGAGGAGAAGAACCAAGGAGAACATCCCACAGCAAGGTGAATCATAGGGGAAAGTGGGCCAGCCAGGGAACAGAGAGCAGAGACCCAAACCAGGGACAGCAGGGTAAGGCCAGGGGACTAACCTGAAAACAGTCACAGAAGCATTTGCTATGTGCATGGTGGGAGGGAGAGCCCCAGTGAGGCAGTCTATCCAGTCAGCTCAGCTGATCTGGAAGACTTGGGTGGCAAGCCTCCATGTTTTCAGCAGATTCCTCATCTTTACAGTTGAATGTCCCCTACCCATTTCTGTGGGACAATGTGACTTTCTCCAGAACAAACACAGCAACATCCCCCAGGGGGTTACACCTTGCCCCAGGGCTCAGGTGTGGGCAGCAGATTCCCCCCCACCAGCTGATTACTAATTAAGTTAATTGTCTAGCCTGAGGGCCTAGCCCACATTGTTCCATGTCAACCCAGATCCACCTGCCCACTCCACCATATCTGGGTAGTGGGCTACTAATCAATATCATAGACAATCCAGAGAAAGCTTCTGGCATCCCTGAAGTGGGCAAAGTTTCTAGGGATCTCAACCCCAAAGGTCTGTGAACCAGCTCCTCCCCCAACACAAGATCCAAGGAAAGGGCCCAAAATGAAGAAAGACCAGCACAAAGCAGGGTCCATTGAAAGTCACCTTGAAAGCAAGGATCCTAATTCAGAGAGAGCTAGAAATGCAGAGGAGAATATGAATTCATCTCCAGCCCTGAAAGACTTCTTAGAAAAGATCAGAAGGGAGTTTAAAAATCAAATGGAAAAATTGGGAAAAGAAATGTGAGAGAAAACTAACATCTTACAACAAGAAAACAAATCCTTTGAAAAATACAATTGGACAAGTACAAAAAAGAAAATAATCATCTCAAAAACATAATTGGGCAAATGGAAAAAAGACAACAACTCCTTCAAAAGTAAAATTGACCAATTGGAAAAGGCAATTCAAAAGGTAAATGAAGAAAATTTTCTCTAAAAAAAGATTGGAATCTGTGGAAACTAATGACTTCATGAGACCCCAAGAATCTGTTAAACAATTTTTTTAAAATAAAAAATAGAAAAAAATGTAAAATACCTCATTGGCAAAACAACAGACCTGGAAAATTGATCCAGGAGAAACAATTTAAGAATCATAGGACTTCCTGAAAAACCTTGAAGAGAAAAAAAGCCTGGATTCCATACTTCAAGATATAATGAGGGAGAATTTCCCTGATATCCTGGGACCAGAGGGCAAAATAGTCATTGAAAGACTACATCTAAAAAACTACTGGAAACAATGAACAAATCTGGCAAAGTTGCAGGATTTAAAATAAACCCACATAAATCCTTAGCATTTCTATAGCATCAAGAGTTAGAAAGAGAACTCCCATTCAAATAACTTAAGACAACATAAAATGCTTGTCAGTCTACTGCAAAGGTAGACTTAGAAACTATGAAAACAACTATAAAACACTTCACAAAACTAAAATCAGATCTAAATAACTGAGCAAAAATCAACTGCTCATGGATAGGCCAATATAAAAATGGCAATTCTACCTAAATTAAACTATTTATTTAATGCCTTACCAATAAAATTTCCCCAAAATTACTTTAGTGAACTAGAAAAAATTTTAACTAAATTTAGATGAGAAACAAAAAGTCAAGAATATCAAGGGATTTAATGAAAAAAATGCAAAAGAGGGTAACTAAGCCTTATTAAATCAAAACTATCTGAAACTGACTAAGAAATGGAGTGGTGGATCAATGTAATAGATTAGGTGCAAAAGAGACAGAAGAAAATGATTATAGTAATCTGCTGTTTGATAAACCCAAAAAGTCCAGCTTCTGGAATAAAAACTCACTCTTTCATAAAAACCTGCTGGGAAAACTGGAAGATAAAGAAACTAGGATTAGATCAACACCTTACACGCTATACCAAAACAAGATCAAAATGGGTGCAGGATTTAGACATAAAAGACAATATTATGAGCAAATAAGGAGAATAAGGAATAGTTTACCTGTCAGATCTATGGAAAGGGAAGCAGTTTATGACCAAGGAAGAGATAGAGAACATTATAAAAAAATAACTGGATAATTTTAATTACATTTAATTAAAAAGCTTTTGCACAAACAAAACCATTGAAACCAAGACTGATATAAATGTATTTCTGATATTGTTTCTGACAAAGGACTCATTTCTAAAATATATATAGAGAGAACTGAGTCAAATTTATGAAAAATGAGCCATTACCCAATTGACAAATGGTCAAAGGATAGGCAAAGGCAATTCTCAGATGAGGAAATCAAAGCTATCAAATGAAAATAATTAAATCATTATCAGAGAAATGTAAATTTATGTAACTCTGAAGCACCACCTCCCACCTATCAGATTGGTCAATATGACCAGAAAGGATAATAATCAATGTTGGAAGGGTTGTGGGAAATCTAGGACGCTAATGCATTGTTGGTGGAGCTGTGAACTGATCCAACCTTTCCGGCGAGCAATTCAGAATTATGCCCAAATGGACATACCCTTTGATTAAGCAATACCACTGGATTTGTATCCTGAGATCATGAAAAAGGGTAAAAACATCACCTGAACAAAAATATTCATAGCAGCTATGTTTGTGATGGAAAAGAATTGGAAATGGAGAGGATGTCCATCATTTGGGGAATAGCTGAACAAATTGTGGTATATGTATATTATGGAACACTGTTGTTCTATTAGAAATCAGGAGGGATGGGATTCTCTTCTTCAGAAAAACCTGGAAAAACTTGCATGAATTGATGCTGAGGGAGATAAGCAGAACCAGAAGAACATTGTACAACTTAAAACATTGGGTAATGATCAGCCTTGAAGATCAACTCACTCCATCAGTGCAATGATCAGGGACAATTTTAAAGGATTTATGATAGATAATACCATCTTTATCCTGAGAAAGGAACTATGGAGTATAAATGAAGACCAAAGAGCATTATTTGCAATCTTTAAAAACTTGTCTTACGTATTACATAATTTTGCTAATCTAATATTTTCTTTCTTCCTTAAGGATATGTTTTTTCTCTCAACTCATTCAATTTTGATCTATGCATATCATGGAAACAAATATGAAGACTATATCACATTGTCTTCTGTTTGGGGAAGTGGGAGGGAATGGTGGGAAGGGGAATGATTGCATAATTCAAAACCTTGCAAAAATATGATTGGTAGAAACTACTATTGCATATATTTGGGAAGAAAATAAAATATTTGTATAATTAAAGAAAGACATATAAACTGATGCAAAGTAAAGTAAGCAAAACTAAGAGAACATTGTACATAGTAATAGCAGTATTGCAAATGACTTCACAATTGCAATTGTGAAAGACTTAATTATGCTAATCAATACAATTATTCATCATAATTCCAATAAACTCATTACAAAAAAATGCTATCTACCTCCAGAAATAGAACTTTTGAACTCTGAGTAAAAATTGAAGCACATTTTCTTACACTTCATTTTTCTTGGGTTGGGGAAGGGGTTTCTACAATTTCCACATTCTGGTTAATGTGGAAATATATTTTGCATGACTTATCATATATATAATAAGCATAATATTTCCTGTCTTCTAGGAAAGGGAGGGATGGAGGGAAGGAGAGATTTCAAAACTGAAAGTAATTGCCTTGTTAAAAATAAATAAGTAAAAATAAAGTATCTTGGGTGGACATATAATTCAAGCATAAACGTATGATGTTTCTTAGGTCCTGAGAGTGCCCTCCATAAGAAACAGGAAAACATCACACATGCCAAACTAACCACAATGTAGTCAAACATGTTGCTCATAAGAGACCTTGGCTAAAGTATAGACAATTAAATGGAATTAGCTGTCCTAATGAATTTTCATCAACTGTCTAGAGGCAAAAGTTCAGAATAATTTGCAGCCTAGTATAGTGGGAAGTACACTGGACTTGTCAGTTGGCTGGGATCTAGACCAAGGTCATATAGTCCTGCCACAAACTAGCTTTATCCTAATGGACAACTCAATTAACATTTTTGGCTTTGATTTCCTTAACCATAAAATGGGAAAATTGGACTAAATAGTCACTAAGTGATTTTTATATAGATGTAACATTCTTTGGGCTTTTTATATTCAAGTCAAATTGAGAAAACAGTGTGGTTACTTTTTAGGGGACTGAATCAACCAATTTTTCAGTTTTTCTGGTCATTTATTTCATGCCATATTAGTAGTATTGCTGAACAGCTCTCTATTCCATGGTGAACCCTGAGGCCTCAGTATGTATTATTAGAGTTTTTAAGAACATGTTTTTTGTTCATGCAAATAACAAATATAACTTCCCTTCTCTATATAGTAATTCATATGCTCTAAGCTACAACCCACTTCCTTTCCAATCCTTAATACATGCAGGAATGGGTTTCAGGTGTCACCCCAAATAACACTGAAACATTAGTATCAGATGTTCCACTTGTTGATTTCTCTCCTTTTTATTTGTTTAGGGGGAGAGAGAGAGAGAGAGAGAGAGAGAGAGAGAGAGAGAGAGAGAGAGAGAGAGAGAGAGAGAGAGAGAGAGAGAGAGAGAGAGAGACCCTATCAATAACAACTTAGTCTTAGATTCATCCCAGTAAATTGTCTCCAAGTAGAGAAAAGCCTTCAATCCACATGGAAAATAGAAAGAAATTCTGTAATCTGCTTATTGGTGCTTCTGGATTGCTTGCATCTGGAATCTCTTTTTTCATCTTCAGTTAAAGACTGAAGCTTTTCTAGGAGTTAAAAAAGGATTCTCAAATCAGAGTCCTTTGAAAGTGCCCAAATAAGACCTGTGACTGGAGAGGGGAAAATAATATCTTACATACAATCCCTAAACATATTCACCACCTATTCTTCTTTACACTGGTATTGCAGACCTAAAAGCCAGCTAGTCGACCAAAGTTGTTTCTGTCACCGAGGGTGAAAGGGAATTGCTCTGAAGATGGCTTTATTATTTGGGGGTCCTTCTCAAGATCTTTTTTGCTTTTTCATTCTGGTTCATGGCTGATGTTCAGAAGGTTTTGGGGCTGCAAGGTGAGGAATTATTCAACAGATATTGCTGTCCCCAAATCCATTGTTTAACAGAAAACTGTTAGAGCCCACAGATGGTGTCATATTCTCTTTGTAAAGACATGCATGGTAGCTGGCTGGGCTCAACAGAAAAGATGCAAGCTTTAAAATGGTAAAAGTGGCAAGAAAAAAACAAGAGCTGAAAAATTCAAAATGAATAGTAAAACATGACAAGAGTCATCAAGGGGAAAGGGTAATCAAAAAAATTGAATTTAGTTTCAAAGCAGCTCATTTCTGACATCTGGCAACTGTTACCTCACTTCTCAAAAATGAGGAGGTAAGAATGCCAATACAGTTTTACCAATTGGCCTCCCCATAAATCTACCTCAGGATGACATATACAATTGTGTGGGAAAGCACAATGGCCCATAGAACCTGTGACTACCAAAAAGAGAAATTACTCTATCTTGCATATCTCACTTTGGCACTGACTTCAGCCAATTTTTAAGGATTCATTATAACCAACTGCCAAGAAAATAGTCTTTGAAAAGTTCTTTTATTTTTGTAGGTGGACACATATAACACAGCACAGCACCAATAGCTAGAAAGTGATTTCCCAGTAGTAACTCTTGAATTTTTTATAATGAAGACATCACAACCAGGTTTGTCTTCTTGTAAATGAAGTCCATTCTCTCTCTCTCTCTCTCTCTCTCTCTCTCTCTCTCTCTCTCTCTCTCTCTCTCTCTCTCTCTCATTCTCTCTCCGTGTGTGTGTGTGTGTGTGTGTGTGTGTGTGTGTGTGCATATGTGTGGTATGCACTTAAAAATAACTGACAATAAACAAACTATGCCTGTCACTTAATTTGGTAACTATTTTCACCTTGTTCAATTGAGCATAAAATATACTACAAGGAGAAACTGTATTGCGGGACAGATTTCTGGTTCTGTTTGTCACTGTGAGGGTCTGAGAACATTCATTATCATGCCACAGAGCATTGAAAATAGGGTGAGGGAAATAAATTCATACCAAAAAAATAAAAAAAAGAATCACCAATAATTGGACAATTAGTCATCATTTTAAAAACTCAAAAGGTTGTATCAAGAGAAATCAATTGTACATATCCTGCCCTGAATAGCAAGCAGTTCTCTCTTTTTTTTAAATATAATGCTTTGCATGGTAACTATATCTAGTTTTGATAGTCAGCTCAATAGTTTGACCATCCTTAACCCCTTCCTTCCCTCACTAGAACTTAGCATGGCAACCATCTTTCCCCCTAAATGTTTCAATCCTCCCAATTAAGCCTATCTTTTTGTCAAAGAAATTGTGGCACTGGGGAAAAAAGAGGAACCCAAAGGTTTGAGTGGGGACTGGAATGACTCTTAAAGACCATTTCAGATTTATCTAGGAAAGCATATACTTTTACTACCATGCTCTTTCATTCACCATTACCACTGGAGGTGGGATAAGAGATCTCTTCCCCTCTTGTGGGAAGTTTGAAAGGAAATTCTGAATCCAAAAGTTCCAGACTCCAAAGAGAGAAAGAAAGGGTGGGACTGGCTTCTCTTTTTTAAAGTCTACTGAGTGGGCACCCCTTCCTAGATTAATTGGTCATAATCTTTGGCACAGTTCAATTTCCACTCTAAAAACACACACACACACACACACACACACACACACACACACACACACACACACAAATTCTAGGTGGAACAAGAGACCAAGTGAGAGCTTTCTGTTTTTCAATGTCCTAAATTTAGCAAAAGGCTAGACCATATATCCATCCTCATGGAGAAAAAAGAATGTGATTTGTGGGCTTGCCCATGTTGAGTAAACCTTGTCTTTATGTGTAGCAGTCAATCAGAGAAGCAGATCTAGAGTAAAGATGAGAGGTCAAGAATGGATATAATTAATTGGGACTGATTCACTTAGAATATTTGGAGCACTGTGAGTGAATTAAATTGCCAAAGGAAAGTGAAATTAGAAGAGAAAAGTAAAGTGTGTTGGGAGTGACTCACCTCCAGATGCTGAGTAGAAGACAGTTGAGAAGCTAGTTGAGGAACTAGTTGAGAACAACTAGAAGGAATAATTAGAAGTGTAGGAAGAGAATCTAAAGAAGGTAATGTCATATAAATGAAGAAAGAGGAGCATAACCAAGTCCGATTGTTCATACATACAGGGGACTTAGTCCTGTAAAAATTATGTCAAGCATTGCTGAGCTCAAAATGAGAGGAGCCTTGTGATGCATGCTAAGAACAACAAAAATGAGGGAGGGAGGCTTTTTTACAGCTAAGTGAGGATAAGAGAAAAGAGTATTAAAGAAGGAATTAGACCACAGATCATTCTAGATTAGCCCAGTCACAAACTTAGATCAGACCTTCATTACCCCTCACCTAGACTATGCTTCAGCAATTTAATCCATCTCTAATAAATCAATAAACATTTATTGAGCATCAGCTGCAATCCAGATGCTAAGGTTCCAGTTATATAAGTGAGATAGTCTTTGACCTTATGGAACTTATTTTTTGTTTACTGATCATTAGTCCTTGATGAAAAATAATGAAATAATACCAACCCATTATGAGCTTACAATCAAATGGGAGCTATAATAGATCCAAATAAAAATTGAGAGAGTAGAAATATATAATTAATAAATAAAATATTTAAATACAAAGTGGTTTGAGAAGGACAGTATCAGCTAGAGAGATAAGAAAAGGCTTCATGAAGAAGAGTCCTTAAACTGTATCTTAAAGTCCTTTACAGTATGAGTAAACCTAAGCTGTATCTTAAAAGGAGAGAATGGGGCAGCTAGGTGGCACAGTGGATAGAGCACTGGCCCTGGAGTCAGGAGTACCTGAGTTCAAATCTGGCCTCAGACACTTAATAATTACCTAGCTTTGTGGCCTTGGGTAAGCCACTTAGCCCCATTGCCTAGCAAAAACAAAACAAAACAAAACAAAGGAAAGAACTCTATGGAACATTAAATGAGGAGGGGATATGTTCCAGGCATGAGGGGGAGGGGGTAAAGGCATGGAGATGGGGGGATGGGATGATGAGTGTGAGAATCAGAGAAAAGGACAAATATACAAAATATATACATTTATGACTAGATGGGAGGGAGGGTGGACATTAGCAACTGATAGAAGTCATGGAAAAACTTTTAAAGGAGGTAGCCCTTGAGCAGAGGATTGAGGAGAGTTGTGAGTTCTGAGAGGTAGAAGTGAGAAGAGAGAAAATTCCAAGGGTGAAAGACAATCAAGCACAGACTCAGAAGATGGGATATCATCTACTGGGAACAGCAAGCAGGAATAGAACATATATATTTAATCCTGCTAAAGTAGACTGGACTCATACTGTAAAGGACCTTAAATGCCCAAGAGAAGAACTTATTTTCTTAGAGTTACAGGGAACAATTAAGGCTTCATGAGCAAGGGAGTGACATGATGAGCCCTGAGTTTTAGTAATATTAATCTGCCAACTATATGGAAGATGGACTGGAGAAAGGAGAGAGGGGATTTCCAGTGACCAATTAGGAGGCTATTATAATACTCTGGGAAAGAGGTCCTATATTAATGTAAGACTGAAGAAGATTGGTGAGGAGGAAGCAAAATCAATAAGACTTAGCAATTGATTGGATATTGGAAGTAGGTGAAAATAAAGTATCAAGAATACTCCAAGGACATGAACCTGAGTGACTTGAGTATAGTGGAATCCATTACCAGAAATAGGAAGTAAGCAGAGGGATGAGTAAAATTGTTCTTATTAACATTCAGAATCAAAAGACTTTTCTTATGTGAAAATTATTGTAGGTCCCTCCCAGAGCTTTACTGAGAGATATTGTAAGATTTTGAAAAGAAATTAGGTGATTAGAATGAAACCACTTTTTCAAAATTAATGAACAATTGAAGGAATCCATGAAATGCTTGCTCTGTGACAAAGTGCTATGCTAAGCAATGAGAATATAAATAGGAACTCAAGACATTCCAGTTTTACTGTACCATTTTAACAGGGGAGACAACACATTGGAGGAAAGAAGGATGACAACATATGGAAGATGGGATGATGAATGTGGGAAACAGAAAGGACAAATATCAAAATATACATACAATGTGATTAGATAGGAGAGAGTATGGACACTAGTAACTGAGAGAGAAGTCAAGAAAGACTCTTTACCCCATAGTGTGAAATGGGAGCAAACTGGGTCCAGAAGTGGGACTTTTGTGGGTTGCGGGGAAGAAGGGCAGCCTTGTGTTGTGGAAGTCCCTGGAGCATCTTGAAATCTAGTTCTCCAGCTCCATCCTCTTTACCTCCCTCCCCTCATCCTCTTGGGACCCCAAACATTCATTCAGAGTCCCCTTGTCTTGGCTGCTCCCTCCTGCTTTAGCAGCCCAATTCAGTGGTTCTTCCTTACTTAGTCCTCACCCTCCATGACCATCTATACTGACCCATCTCCTCCCTTTTCAGGGTCCCAGGCCTCTTTTCTCCTGGGGGGGGGGTCTTTTTTGTACCTTCAGCAATTAATACTGTGTCCGACAATACATGCTTAATAAATGTTTGACCAACCCTCAAAAAAAAAAAAAAAAAAACAACCTTTAAAGGAGGTAGCACTTGAGCAGAGCCTTGGTCAGAGAGCTATCAGTACTGAGAGGTAGAAGTGAGGAGAGAGAATATTCCAAGGATGAAAGACAATCTGTACAAAGGCACAGAACAGCCACTGAAGATGGCTGAACAGGAAAAAAAAGACTTCTCTTTTAAGGGTTTACAAAAGACCTTAACTAGTTTGGAAGAAGGAGGAAGGAACTAGTGGAGAGAAAGAGAAGTAGTCTGAAAAGCATCTGGACTTGAAGTCAGAGTGCTTGACTTCAAATTACTAATGCTTGGAATAATAATGTCATTGGCATATCTCACAGCCATAGTTTCCACATCTGTAAAATAAGAGTAATAGTACCTGTACTGTACCTCAGAGTAACAGTGATGAAAAGACTTTTGCAAGCCCTAAATCACTTTAAAAATGTGGATTATTTTTTCTGTATAGGAAAGGATGACTTCTGAAGTAAGACTCTAGAAGACCAGGAACATATTAGGTTGAGGGCTCAAGGAACAGGATTAAATTTTGAAATGACCAAGAAAATATAACTTCCTTTGAAATGGAAAGAAATAAGGAGAGAATAAGTGATGGTGCTGAGGAGTTTGAAGAAAGAAAGTTGAGAAAACTGTGGTCTGATGATGTCGGTCTTCTCACATTTACTAGCTATATGACCTTAGGCAAGTCACTTAACCCTCATTACCTCACATCCAGGGCATTTCCAGTCATCCTCATCCATATTTGGCCACTGGACCCAGATGGCTCTGGAGGAGAAAGTGAGGCTGATGACTTAGCAGAACTCCTCCTCACTCAAAATACAGTTCATGTGCTTGTCATGGCATCGCCTCCCTGATATCATGATCTTCTTCAAGAATGAAGGACAACCATTAAATAAGAAAGTTAAATTATCTGCTCTAAGTGTAGGTGATGAGGAACATTTAGGAGTCTGAAGTAAGAGGAAAGGCTTTCAAACAAACTCTGTGGGAAATCAAATAGGGAGTCGATAAAAGCCAAGTAGAAGGATTCCCAAGCATCAGTGGGGACCCAGCTGAGGTAATGCACCATAAATTCATAGTGGGTGTAATCATTCTTAATTTTATTACTTTCTCCACTGATGCTCAGCAGCCCAGTAGGAGGGCTGGATATTTGGATGGTGGATTTTGTTAAGGGGTGAGATTATGCCACGAGTATAAGATATGGTCCACTAAAATCCTACAGTACATTGTATCCCATGCTAAGTACTAAATGTAGGCAAATAGGTACTGAGTAAAAAGGAAGATAAGATTACTTTAGTTCTATTTGGCCAGAAATGATTCAAATGATGAAACAAGATTTGATCCACATCTTGAGAGATAAGAAGGATTTCAGTAGTAGGACTTGGAGAGAGGATAGACTGATGATGGGGCAAGGGAGATGGAGCCCATTATATTATGTACAAAGACAAGAGAAAAATATAAGGTATGTTTTTTTTAAAAATGGATAGAAGAGTTCAAGATGGAGATAGTGAAAAGTTCATGAATGTAGAGGAGTTGTGAGAGAGATAAAGTTCAGCAGCAGTTTGAAGCTGCATTATGAAGGATCCTGAAATATCAGGTTTAGATGTTTAGATTTTATCTTGTAATTCCTTTTTAGCCTTAACATTTTTGGTGTCTCCCATAGCCATTCAGCTATGAGTGAGGTGATATAGGTAGTAAGGGCATAGGATGGATGGTAGAGAAAGTATGATTAAAAAAGTGGCCAATTATCCTATTTTTAATATCCCAAATAGAGGCGTTACCACTGCTTCAATAGTAACCAAGTAATCAGAAATTAATGTGTTCAGGTCATATGATTTTTTTTACATTTATTTTACTAATTGAATTACACTTTAGTAACAGTAACAAAAAAGGAAGCACAGGCTAATATATTTTAATAACTCAGAAATTTGTTATTTCTTTGGTATAAGCCCTCTAACTGATTAGATTAGAAACCTTTCTATGAATTAAAAAATTAGCTTCAAAAGTTGATGTTGTAAGTTCATCAACCTGAGGCCAATCTGCTGATGACCCTCTTCAAACATAACTATTGTATTTCCCCATGTATAAGATATACCCTTTTTCAAAAAAAATTGAGGTCTAAAAAGTAGGAGCTTCTTATACAGTGGTTGTATTTTTTTTTGTCTTTCCTGCTTTTTCACACTTGTCTTTGCACTTATTGTTTCCCAGTATGTTAGGCTATGTTTTGCCACATTCTGCTCAGAAATGTCTCGGAAAAGTGGTGAATTTAAATTCAAAGCGATCCAGTTTGCAAAAGTGAATGGAGGGGCAGCTAGGTATATTGTGGATAGAGCACAGGTCCTGAAGTCAGAAGCACCAGAGTTCAAACCTGACTTCAGACACTTAACTGCCTAGCTGTGAGACCTTGGGCAATAACACTTAACCCCATTGCCTTGCAAAAAAATAATTAATTTTTAAAAAAGTAAATGCAAATCATGCTGCTGAACATGTTTGTCCTCCTCCAACTGAGAAAACAATCAGAGACTGGCTATGGGAAGAAGAAACCCAACTGAAAACACCCTGGCAGAAGAAGGCTATGAGAGGCAAGGCAGCCAAATGGCCTGAGTTAGAGAGGTAACTGAAGAGATGGATTGAAGAGTAAAGGGCAAGTGGAATTCCTTTGTCCACAAAGATGGTTCAGCAGGAGGCCAGAAGGATTGTTGATGAAAAAGAAATGATTGATTTCAAAGGAGAACACAATTGATGCATCAGGTTCATGAAATGGAATGGACTAAGCCTGAGCCCAGGGACTGCTTGTAGTCAGACCAGAGCACAGCAGGAGAGCAGTTAAAGCCTCTCCTGAGACAGTGATTCATCATCAAACACAGATAGATAGATGGGAGTTTTGACAGTTATGAAGAATTGTATGAATTTTATGATGAATAAAACCTGAGTTCAATAACTTTATGTTACACATTTATTTTCAAATTTGGGGCCCCAAAATTGTATACATGGGAGAATCTTATATATGAGGAAATATGGTATACTGGTCTTTGACTGATATACATAAAGTTTGATAAAACTAATCAAGGCATGTCTTTATTGTCTCTGAAAATCACTTTCATACCATGATGGAGCAATGGAGGAGGACTACTTTCTCTGCATTAACTAATTAAATAAAAGTGTCCATAGTCAGGTGGGCTACAACATATAGGTCTCCTGGATTTTAGGATAATAGTGTCAAAGTCTTCTGTTGGAGAATTTGAGAAGTAAACAATTTGTTCAATTTAGAGACTTGTCTACATAAACTTTAGTATTTACTTCCCTTCTCTTGTTCTGAACTACTCTTTCCCTTGCTTTATTGTCCCTGTCCCTATTTTTCCTTCCATACTGTAGCTGTCTCCATTAACACACACAGTCTATCTAGGATTAACCCTGGGCAAAACTGTAAAACAGACCGTCTTTAATTGTTGATTGTTTCCCTATTTCCTAGTTTTCTCTCCCTTTTATGCTTCCCCACACCAGAACCTACTGCTTTCATGCTGTGATTACCCAAAGGAAGACTATTATAATATCCCATCTGGGCCAAATGGCAACCCCAAGTGAACTGAGACTCAGATCCCCAAAGTTCTAATCTTGGCTCTGATTCTTATAAGTTCTTGATCTGATAAGTAGCAGAACCCATTCTGCCATAGTTGTCACATCTGTAAAATAAAAAAGTTGGACAAAAATATCTCTAAAGTTTTTTCCAAGTCTAATATTCCATGATTCTATTATAAAGTATTCTAGAGTATAATAGTTTTAATTTTTTTTCAGTATCTTCTAACAAGAAATACCAAATACATAAGTTCTACTTTCACAGTGATGTTTATCACTAACATATTTCTTACTTTGTTTTCATTTTCCAAAGTAATGTAGATTTGGTTCCTTTTTTTGCCTTAGGAAATTCCAAATCACTTTTTTCTCTCTCTCTCTCTCTCCTTTGGGAAATTTTCTGATTATATATTTTTGCAGATAAAGATCCTAAAAATAACACTAGAACAAGATTTTGAAAATGTATATATTCCCCAAATCACACTCCACTATTTACTGTATACTTTCAGTTGGCAATGCAGGAGAAACAGCTTATCATGAATCTAGGACCACCAATGTCTGACTTTTTCTTCTTTTTGGAATTTGGTTGTTCCTTTTTCTAACTATCTTACTTTCACCAAGATTATGTAAAACCTTGACTGAAAGTCACAATTTCTTTCACTGAATTAATACAAATAATCTATCATTCAGGGTCTCTACTTAGAAGCATGTAAAACTTTTCCATATTATCCATTTTGTACAAGAAGATTAGAACAAAAGAAGAAATAGAATGAAAAATAGTATGATTCAGTCCGTATTCAGACAACATCATTTCTTTCTCTGGAGGTGGATAACAAGTTTCATAAGTCCTTTTGGAATGAATCATTATATTGTTGAGAATAACTAAGTCGTTCATAGATTTTCATCAAACAATATTGCTCTTTCTGTGTACAATGTTTTCTTGGTTCTGTTCACTTCAATTTGCAACAGTTCTTGTAAATCTTTCCAGGTTTTCCTGAAATAACCCTGCTTGTTACTTAGTAAAGAACAATGATATTCCATCACAAATACATATCTTCTGTTGCCATTCCTCAACTGATTGGCATCCTCTTCATTTCCAATTCTTGGATTAACCATCTAACCATCTAATAACTTTCATCATGCTCAACCACTTCTTTTTGTAGTCATACATGTCTTTAATGTTGTTTATGTCACTCCTGGCAGTATAAGGTAAGCCACTTATATTCATCAATCTTTTTTTCATTGTCCTATAGAGACTTTTAATTTTTATGTTTTCAAAGATTTGGTGTTTCAATAAATTGGCATCAAAGATGAGGTGCTATTAAGGTCAACAGTTTGATATACTTGAGAATACTGTTTACTTTCTGATATGCACTCTAGATTGGGCATTTCCTTCTTGAGTCCAGTTCATTGTTCACCTGAAATAGTTTCTAAAACAATAAAATAATTCATTAGGTTGCCATCAAAACACGTACTTCATCTGAGCAATATATATTTCCTTCATTTTGTTTACCCAATGTGGGTTGCTGAGTTAATCTCCTTCAAATGAACATGTACCTCACTAGTAAGGTCCTATTGGGTTTAAGGACTTGATTTAACTAAAACAATGTCATCTTCAAAGAACAATTGAAGATCCCTTACTATCAATAGAGAAGACTTCTTGAGTTTCATATAGGACATTCTCCAAAATACTAATGAATGTCATTAATGTGCATATGCTTCCTTTTTTCATGACTTGTTTGATGCTAATGCTCAGGAAATTATTGAATAGTTAACTCAATAGTTTTATTTGTCAACAATCTCATATGATTTTAAGAAACAGAGAGGAGACTATAGAGTAATATTGTATGATGAAAATCTATGAACGACTTAGTTATTCTCAGCAATATAATGATTCATTCCAAAAGGACTTATGAAACTTGTTATCCACCTCCAGAGAAAGAAATGATGTTGTCTGAATACGGACTGAATCATACTATTTTTCACTCTATTTCTTCTTTTGTCCTAATCTTCTTATACAAAATGAATAATATGGAAAAGTTTTACATGATTCTAAGTAGAGACCCTGAATGATAGATTATTTGTATTATTTCAATGAAAGAGACTCTCTGCTTGACTATATGTTTGTCTGAATATGATCTTTTATTATAAAGAAGGTAGGAAACATAGTTTATAGAGTATTAGAGCTAAAAAAAACTTTAGTTTGAATCCTGCCATAGATACTGACCTGGACAAATAATTTAATGTCTTTGTACCTCAATTTCCTCATTTGTAGAATAAGGATAATAACAGGACAGGGTTGTTGTGAGGATCAGTTAGTTAACGTATGTAAAGCATCTTGCAAATCTTTAAGCTCTAAATGAATACCACTTTCATTATTATTATTATTAGTATTATTATTATTATTACTACTACTACTACTACTATTGCTACTCCACAAGAAGTAAATTCAAAGGGATCTTATATTTGCTGACTCTCTCAGTTATATGATTATGAATGTGTTCTGTTATAGAACCGTTTTGACAGAAATAATTTCCTGTATTTTCCTCTAGTTCCCTTCATAATTTCATCAAGGATATTCCTTGTTTGAGGTAATACATGTACAATCATGCTAAACATATTTACACATTAGACAAGTTATAAAAGAAAAATCAGAATAAATGGGAAAATCATTAGAGAGAAAAAAACAAAAAACAAATTTTTTAAATATTAAAATAGTATATTTTGATCCACAGTGACTTACTAGTTCTTTCTCTGGATGTGGGTGACATCTTTCATTGCAGTTCTTTTAAAATTGTCTTTGATTATTGTACTGCTGATAAGACCTAAGTTAATTATAGTTGATCATTACCCAATTTTGCTCTCTATGTGTGTTGGTTATGTGCTCTTCAGCATCGGTTCATGTAAGTCTTTCCAAATTTTTCTGAAATTTGCCTGCTCATGATTTCTTACTTTTTTAAAAAATAAATTTATCATTCAAACTACATGCAAAGATAGTTTTCACTATTCATTGTTGTAAGATTTTTGGGTTCCACATTTTTCTTCCTCCTTTCTTCCCCCCCTTCCCTTAACAACAAATAATCTGATATTGGTTATATATGTATACCTATGTTAAACATATCTCCATATTAGTCATGTTGTGAAAGAAGAATCAGAACAAAGGGGAAAAACATGTGAGGGAAAAAAATAAAACATAAATTTTTTAAATGAAAAAGAGTATTCTTTGGCTTACATTTAGACTCCATAGTTCTTTCTCTGAATATGGACAATATTTTCCATCACTCATCCTTTAGCATTGTCTTTGATCATTGTGAAGATCTGAGTATATCTGGGAAGAGCTGTGAAGAGCTGAGTCTATCATAGTTGATCATCACATAATGTTGCTGATAATGTGTATAATACTCTCCTGGTTCAGCTCACTTCAGTTTGTGTAAGTCTTTTCTGATGTCCACCCATTCATGATTTCTTACAATAGCAAGGAAAATAACATTCCATCATATTTAAAAAACCACAATTTATTTTAGTCATTCTTCAATTGATTGGCATCTCCTCAATTTCCACTTCTTTGCCATTACAAAAAACTGTTCATGATTTCTTACAGAACCAAAGTACTCTAACACATTCATATACCACAACTTGTTCAGTCATTCCTCAAATGGGCATCCCCTCAGTTTTCAATTCTTCGCCCTCAGAAAAACAGCTGCTATGAATATTTTTTGTATATGTGGGTTCTTTTCCTTTTTGATCTCTTTGGG
The DNA here is from genome assembly GCF_037893015.1 of Macrotis lagotis. Taxonomy (NCBI): domain Eukaryota; kingdom Metazoa; phylum Chordata; class Mammalia; order Peramelemorphia; family Peramelidae; genus Macrotis; species Macrotis lagotis. The sequence continues at coordinate 345,246,569 of NC_133666.1, forward strand.
ATACAATATCTAACAGTGGTTTTGCTAGATAAAGTTACTCTTAATAAAAGAAATAGTTTTCATGAAGATTTTATAGGTATGAAAAGCTAGATCATTAATTGGTAGTCTTGTCAAAAGCCTTTTATTATTTTTAATTTCTCCATTCTTATGACAGCTTCCCTTCATTGGTTTTTTGCAGGGTTGATGAGGTAATTGGGATTAACTGACTTGTCCAGGGTCACTCAGCTATAAAGTATCAGTGTCTGATGTCACATTTGAACTCAGGTCCTCCTGGATTTCAGGTCCAGTGCTATATCCACTGCACCACTTAGCTGCCCCTGAGTCTTTCCTTCTATGAAATAACTTAAAGAATGATTCTTGAAACCCAAATTACATCTCCTTCAGCATAAATATCTTCTTATGGGGTGCAGACATTCTTACCAAATTGCCATGAATAAATGTTACTGCACCTTCCTCATGTAGAACATCATTTACTGCTGATGAAATTTGATCAAAACAGAACTGTTCTTTTACACAACTATTTTTAAAAAATTATTGGAAAAAATTATCATTCCATTATTTCCATATTTAAAGTATTGTTAAATGCATAATAATGGAGGTAAAATAACTAATAATTCATAATGTTACTGAATCTTTAACCTTGCTACATCTTAGCTTTCTAATCTCTGAAATGCAATATGGTTGATCTATCCCACATATTTTTGGTAGGGGGTTACTCATGCACAAAACACTTAACAAATTTTTAAAGCTTCTCTACATCTATTTTTAATATATTATTCACATTTTCAGCAGTTTTAAAACATCCTTTAAGTACAAAATCTACCAGGTAGTAATTAAATTATTTTTTATACTATTTGGGGGTATTTTCTGTCTATTGGCCTGTGGACATGAAGTTATGCCCCCTCCACTCATACACACACACACACACACACTATATCCATGTGGACTGGCCTGTAGAGTCCACTCCAAGGTAAGGGGAATATGATAACCCAGAACTCAATTATTAGTGGCATAAATAGTATTTAAGGATAGTTAGTATCTAGAAGTAATATTCAACCTAGTTCCAAATTGGACTTATACTTCTCTTAGTTGATGCTTTTTCCATTTATATTCTCAATATTCCAATCAAATTGGCCAGCTAGTTACTCTCTACACCCAATATTCCCCTTTGGTCCCCAAGGCTTTACCTAAGTGTCCCCCTTTTGTGTGAAATGCACTCCTCCTCACCTTTACCTTATAGAACACTGGTTCCTTGAAAATACCATTTATGCTCTACTGCATTAAGCCTTTCTGATCTACTCCCCCAGCCCCCCATGCACACTTTATATTGTTATACTCTGTTTTTTAATTTAGATTTTTCAAGGCAATGGGGTTAAGTGGCATGCCCAAGGCCACATGGCTAGGTAATTATTAAGTGTCTGAGGTTGGATTTGAACCCAGGTACTCCTGACTCCAAGGCCAGTGCTCTATCCACTGTGCCACCTAGCCACCCCTATACTCTGATTTTATTGTATACTCTCATGGGAATGTTGGAGGGTTGTCTTCATACACCTAAACTGGCATTTATTAAACATTTCATAAATGTCTATTAAATTGAATTGAGTAAAAGCAATGGTACTGAAAAATACCTTTAGTTAAGTTGAGGTAGCACATTTCAGTGGGCCATTAAATGAAGACTGATTCGTTAGAATCATAGACCTAGACCTGGAAGGGATCCCAGAAGCCACTGAGTCAAACTTCTGCATTTTACAGATAAGGAAATTAAGACGCAGGGAAAAGAAATGACTTGCTGAAGGTCACATAGTCAGTAAGCCTCAGGGGTAAAATCAGGTCCATGAGTTAAAACCAAAGACAACAAAGGAACAAATTAACCATGAAGGCCTAGTCTACTTATTGATCAGTTCACTCCTAAGAGATTATCTTTTTACACTAGTGATTCTGCCATGAACGATCTTGGTCTGATTAGTTGTTACCCTTAGCTAAATAGTAAATTAACTTTTCTTTGTTGTTTTGTTCAACTACTTTTTTAGAGCTCTCTTTACATCAGCAATGACTGTATTTAGAATATGGGGTGGCAACAATGACTCTTGTGGGAACAGCAGTCAGACCTTACCAAATATATAGCAGCAGGTGGCATAGTCCAACTATGTCATATGATTAAGTACATATTCGTACCTCAAATCAATTCAGCAAATTTGTTGAACAAATACTCTATGTCTAATACTGTGAAACTTAATGTGGTGAAGTGAAGAAAGAACTTACTCAAAGTTAGGATATGTGAATTAGAGGATTGTCCAAACAAAGTTCCTCCAGGTCCAATGTTCTCCAAGGGTCCACATCTCCACAAAACCATAGTTCTTGTTGCTCCAGTAATTTGTTTGCTAGTCAGTTAGATAGCTTAATTAATAAAAAAAAAAACAAAGGTATTTAATGAAATAATACATTAGGAAAACTAACAAGAAAATATTCCCCCTAAAATCCAGAGAAAGATTCTCCCACAAATTCTCTCACATAACATCAGTGGGATCAAAGCTAATATGTGAAGCCAGGATTTACATAATTCATAGTACATGTGACTGGAATAGATGCATGGAATAGCAATAAACGCTGATCCTTCAAGATCGTTTTTGTTTTTTAATGAAGTCACTGGGAATTCTCTTCATGTAGTTTTTGCTAGGTATATCATATCTTGCTAGTTGTTGGAATAGTATAATAGTTTCTGTCCCTAGATGGGACCAAAGTTGCTGCTAGACAGAGTTCTATTAGGTATTAGATGGTGGAATCTCTCTCCTGGCTTCTGACACATCTGGAGTCCCCAAAGGAGATGTTACCTCTTCCTTCCTTCCTTCCTTCCTTCCTTCCTTCCTTGTTTCCTTCCTTCCACAGGAGGAGGTATGGACTCTATCTATCATTGCTTAGATTAAAGCCCACAGACTTTTCATCTACAGTCTTTTAGAAAAGAAAAACTATAATATAGTCAGTCATTGGATTAGGAATAAAAAATTTTAAATGACCTTTCTTTCCATCAGAAAGTTTTTTCAGTCTTGACTAGTCAAATAATTTTCAGAAGTTTACTGGCCCAGACTCCAGGTTATTTGGAACATAGAGGCAGAATTATGCCTTCTATCTTGATTTTTAATCACTAAGTTCCTTGTTTCTGTAAGGAAACTCACTCTGATATAGAGTCAAAAATTCCATGTAACTCCCTGCCTAATTCCCCATGTGAATTTTAGTTCCAAAACCATTTCAAGGCTTTGTAACCCTGAGTGCATCTGAGACATTGCAGTACTTTGGGCACACAAAATACTTTGTTTTCTATCTAAATGAGATTAAGCAAATAGAAATGCTAAAATTCAGAAGCAATCTTTTATTTATCTTTTCTCTGTACAGCCCCCATTACAGTGTTTTAGTGTGGCCTGGCCAGCAACTCTTCTAATTTCTGAGCCTTCATTCCATCTTTAAGTGATCTAGTTTATGTGAAGAGGAGTGTTATAAGCTAAGACTATACAGAGGACTGAAGTTAAGTTGTGAATGCCTAGCCAGTGATTTAGGAGAACATAGCTTGGATTTGTTTTCAAATTTTAAATAATTAATTTATATTATCTAACTATATGTATCCTTCTCCAAATTTTCCTTTTCAAAATAGCAATTCATGTAGAATTCTATATTTAAGTAATTCATTATTTCAGTAATAAAAGCAGTCAGCTGGAGATCTTACAGGACTGGGCAGAATTTTGTGATGCCATCTTGTGATCTTTTCCCTGCATTGAATCCAAAAGCAGCAGCTGGAAGCCCTAGTATTTCAAAGGAAAAGCAGAGTATGGATATCAATGTCAAAACTAGAAGCCCCAAGCACTTCCTTTCAATATAATGCTTTGAAATAGACAAGATTTGGGGGAAGTATTAGAATGGTGTTGCCAGAAACACTCCTCTACCATTTTTGATCCAATACTTTTGGCATTTTATTATATTACTACAATGATTTGTATTTTTTTAAATTTTTGCTTGAAAACTCCCAAGTGATCTAGATAATAACTATTAACCCCAAAATTTATTAGACATGTCCTTGAATATTTTCTTTTAGCATTCACTCATTCAGTAAATTTACTGAGTATCTACTAGAAGTAAATAGTACTTATAGTATACAGTAAGATTGCTATCATCTCTCCAGAAATTTATCATTGAAGATATTGATTAATATGGACAAAAAGTAGGAATTTTGGTTAACTGAATTCTCTTCCTACCAACATCCCAACAACCTCTCATAAAATCTCAAGAAGATTTTCCCTTTTACATTTCATTCTAATTCCAATTCTGACATTTGAGGGAGATATTTTCTAGTTTACATCATGGACATCTTTGAGATGATCATTAATCTGGGTATTAAAGGTAGATTTGAAAAGATTCGATTCCATGCCAATCTCAAGAATCTGCTGTCTAATTTTCCCAAATATATCACGTTCAAAAACATTTTTTAGCAATATGAAAAAATCCAACTGAAGTTAGGAAACATTTATTAAGCATTTACTATGCATAAAGTACTGTGCTGGATAATGGGGCCACTTACAAAGACAAAGATGAAACAAATAATGCTTTCAAATCTCTTTGATTTATGATTTATGAATCATAATTTGGAATTTCTTAGAAGATAAGGATTGTTTCATTTATTGTCTTTACAACTGTAGCACTCAGAAGCAGAGTGCCTGGTTTATACTAGGCACTAAACTCTTGTTCAGTAATTCATTTTATTAGAGGATACAACATGTATACAGAGAAGAGAATACAAAATAATTTGAGGAAGAAGAGACTATTAACAGTGGGGGGGGGAACAAGAAATTGCATCAGGAAGGAGGTAGCCCCTAATGAACCAAACCATGAAGGAAAATGAGAATCCTGTAAAGAAGAGATGAGGAGAGAATAAATTCTAGACAACAGACAGCTTTTGAAAATTTATGGAAGCATTATGTCTTATATCAAGTTCTGGGAATGTCTAGCATTCTGATTAGCCTAGAATCTAGAGTTGTTGGTTGGTTCTTGTCCTTCATTATCAAAAAAGACCAAATTGACATCACTACGTTTGAGACAAATTATAATGTGTCCGACTGTGGCTGATCAGACCAATATTAGCTTGGAATGACCTACCACAGGTTAGGCACAAATAGTTCATGTGAACCAACATATGGTTGTCAGGTTTCCTATGAACTGCTTCAATTCTGCCTTCTTCATAGAGAGCAGCACCCTCACTGATGAAGGTACCATGCTGGATGGTCCTGTGCCAGTGACACCCACACTGTATAATCAATTCTAATGTTCTTTAATGAGATCTTCAGGGTCTCTCAGTATTATTTCTTCTGACCCACTTGCCCTGTATGAGTTCTCCATAAAATAATTGTTTTGGCAAGCGTATGTCTGGCATTCTAACAATGTGTCCAGCTCATCATAGTTGCACTCTCTGTAGTAATATTGGAATGCTGGGCAATTTAGCTTGAGAAATGCTTTCAGTGTCTAGTATCTTCTCCTGTCAGGAGATCTTCAGAATCTTCCCAAGAAAATTTAAATGGAAGTGATTCAGTTTCCTGAGATGGCACTGGTAGACTGTCCAGATTTCACAGGCAAATAGCAATGAGGTCAGCACAATGGCTCTGTAGATCTTCAGTTGGTACTCAGTCTAATACCTTTTCTCTCCTGCATTCTTTTAGAGTCTCCCAAATACTGAGTTAACTCAGTTAACATATTTGGCAATGTGAGTGTCAACCTCATTGTCAATGTGTACTTCCTTGGAAAGAACATTGACAAGGCAAGTGAACTTGTCCACAGTTCTCAAAACTTCTCCATTTGTTGAAATCAATGGTTCCACATATGGATGGTGTGGTAGAGCACCTCTGTTTTCTTAATATTAATGGTTATACCAAAATTGGCACAAGCAGCAGAGAATCAATCCATATTTTGTTGCATCTCAGCTTCAGAGGCTGCATTGAGTGCATGATCATCCACAAACAGAAGATTATGCATCAACATTCCCTCCACTTTGGTCTTGGCTTATAGCCTTTTCAAGTTAAAGAATTGTAGTAGTGCAGTAGATGACATTGAGACCAAGTTTGTCCCCAGTTAAGGCTTTTGATAACATGGTTAAAACTGCATGCAAAAAATATGGGAGCAAGGACACATTCTTGTTTTATTCCACTGGTGACTGGCAAATCTCAAGAACATCATTCACTATCCAGAACCTGGTATGCATGTCATCATGGAATTATGTATAATGCTCCAGGCAACCAAATTTTGACATAATTTTCCATAAACCCTTGCAACTGATGGTTTCAAAAGTCTTGATCAGATCTCCAAATGTTGTTTACAGACTTCTGTTCTGCTCCAGGAATTTTTCCTGGAGTTTTGGGGCAGCAAACACCATACTGACCTTTCCTTGTCCCTTTCTGAAGTCACACTGTGAAGGTGAAGGTAAAGGATGAGCCTATTGAGAAGGATTCTGGCAAGAATATTACTAGAAATGACTGAAAAAGAAATACCTTTATGATTGTCACAGGAAAATCTATTCCCTTTATTTTTTAGAGATGGATGATGGATGCATCCTTGAATTCTTGGGGAATAATCTCTTCATGTCATGTAACCTAGAAAATTTCAGTCAGTTTTTAGATGAGCAATAGACCCTCCCACCTTGTAGTTCTTAACAGTAATAGAATCAGTGCCAGGTGCTTTGTCACTTGAAAGAAACCTAATGGCATTCAAAATCTTTTCTTCAGTTAGAACCTCAGCTAGAGACTGAGTGACTTCAACTTGGGGTAAAATGTTAGTGGCATCTGCATTGACTGATGATACTCTGTAAGAACTGTTCAGTCCATTTCTCTAGGATCATGTCCCCATCATTAATCAATGTGGATCCATCAACACTGAGTAGTTGAGATGTATCATATGTCTTTGACCCTTACGTAGCCTTCAGGGAATCATCAAAGCATTCTGCATAAAATTGAATTTCAACTGCTTTCAAGCTGAGTCAAGAGAGCTACATCTCTCTTAGCTTTGCTTGGACTTTACTTTTGATGGAATTAAATGCTGCCTTCTTAGAAATGGCTGAACTATAATGCTGGTAAACCCTGTGGAGTACTTGGTCTTTATTTAACAGCTTCTGTATTTCTCCATCTAGGTGCTTGCAAATATTCTGGCCCAGATGAGCAAATGCAGTGCAGTACACCAGATCTCTGAAAGCTGTCTACTCCTTTTCTGCTCCACTGTTGCCAACTGTGTATTGGTTCAGTTTTCCCTCCAAGTTAGTAACAAACTGTTCCCACTCAGAGAGAGACACTCGAATCTGTTGACATTAATTCTTCTAGTATTCATTCTGCTTGGGGTCCCTGCTTTGGTTGAATATGAATATTTAGCTTGGAGAGGATGAGTCTATAATCAGTCCAGCACTCTATACCACACATTGCCTCTGTAACTCGCACATCCTGTCTGTCTTTTCTCCTTACAATCACATAATCTAATAGATGCCAATGTTTGCTACAAGAGTGCATCGAGAAAGTTTTATTGTATTTAGGTAAATGTTAAGGACAGTGTTTGGATGAGAAGGTCATGAGATGTGTAAATCTTCAGTAGAAGGTGACCATTGCTGTTGCTGTTTCCAACTCCATTCTTTCCAAGCACTCCCTGTCATGTTTGGTAATCTGAGACTATTCTAGCATTAAAGTCACCCAGAATTATAAACTTGTCCTCTTTTGGTACATTGATGTTAAGGGTCTCCAGGTCTTCATAAAATTTTTCTTTAACTTCATCACTGTTCGTCATGGTGGGAGCATTAGCATTGATGATGATGGCATGGTGTTTCCCTGGAAGTGGCAATCTCATTGTCATGAGCCTGTAGTTCACTCCTTTTGTTAAGCATTCATTTTTTTCTTAAAAGAATCTAGAGGGGCGGCTAAGTGACTCAGTGGATAGAGCACCGGCTCTGGAGTCAGGAGTACCTGAGAGCAAATCAGGCCTCAGACATTTAATAATTACCTAGCTGTGTGGCCTTGGGCAAATCACTTAACTCCATTTACCTTTCAAAAACCTAGAAAGAAAGAAAGAAAGAAAGAAAGAAAGAAAGAAAGAAAGAAAGAAAGAAAGAAAGAAAGAAAGAAAGAAAAGAATCTAGAGTATGTAAAAAAGAATAATGTAAAATAAGGTATCTAGGTAGCTCAGTGAATAGAATATCAAGCTTGAAATTAGGAAGACTTATCTTCCTGAATTCAAATCTGACCTCAGACATTTAATAACTGTATGACCCTGGGTAAGTCATTTATCCTTATTTACGCTGGAATAGGAAATGACAAACCACTCTAGTATTTTGACTTCAAAAGGAGATCATGAAGAGTTGGACACAGCTTAAACACTACTGAACAATTGTAAAATAACATTAGAAAGATAGACATAGCTAGATTATGAAAGTCTTTAAATATAAGACTGAGAAAGTTTGTATATTGTCCTAGAGGCAAAAGGAGATTGAAGGATTTGATGCAGGGTAGGGTAGGGTTGTAGGAGATGATACAATCAGACATATGTCTTAGGAAAATTATTCTATCATCTATGTAGGGGTTTCAGTTGGAAGGGTAAGATATGGAAGCAGGAAGACCAATATGAGGCTATTTTAATAGTCTAGAAAGGTGATGAGGTCCTGAATACATGATGACTGTGTGACTAGAAAAAAGGGGTTAGACTTTACAACAATTAATTTTTAACATTATAAAATTTGGAAAATAATCAAATATAAACTGTGAGAGATAGGGAAAAGTTAAGGATGATGCTAAAATTTTGATTCATATAGCATAACCATAGTAGAAGCAAGGAATTTTTGAGATAGAAAGATTGGAACTATAGGAAAAGATAGACAATTTGAGTTTGGAAAGATGACTAGAAATCTAAGTGGAAATATTCAGTGAGCAGATGGCAATTTGGAGTAGAATTAGGGAGACACACTGTGGTTACATATGTAGATTTGGAATTATCTTAGCAGAGAAAATAAATGGATTCAGAGAAACAGATGAGATCATATGGAGCATAAGGAATGAAGAAAAAGCTTAGAATCATCAACTATTGGGTAAAAAAATTTGAAATGAGAGAAATGAGGCCAGAGAAGGAGTAATAATCAATTGACAGAACAGAGAAAGATATAATGACTGGATGTTACAGTGAAACTAAAGCGTAGTTTTAGGAGAAGTGAGTTTGAAGGAGAGTTGTAAAAATAGGAAATTAAGAAGTATGTATAGAATATTTTACATACATATTTGTGCCTAATGGTAACCATTGGCAGGGAGGGTGGAGTAAAGGGAGAGAATGGTAAAAAAAAATGAAAAATACTTAGAGGATGGAATTACCCTTATACCAAAAGGGAACTCAATCTATTCCATATATGAAGTAAAGTTAAGGAAGGAGGACCAACTCACTTTCTCAATAAGCATCTTTGGTTCTTAGCTTGCTAGCTCTGCAAGATTCCTCCAAGGATAATTCAGAAAGTTTATTATAGATAGAAAGCAATAAATCTAGAAAAAAAGAAAAAATAGACTAGAGAGGTAAATTTAAGAATTCAAGATCATCACATCTGTAAAAGTGGATAATAATACTTGTACCACCTACTTCACATGATAATTGTAGGAAAAGTCTGAAAACCTTTTAATTATCATTTAAGGGTTTGTTATTATATGAAAAACATTTTGTAAAAGGCTGGTCTATAACAAATATATATATTTATAGGAAGCTATCATATGGAGGGCCACATTTATCTCCAAGAAATTAGCTTTGTGAAAATTTTAGACAGGTGGCATGGAAATGAGCTCATTAATTATTTGCTTTCTCCATGAGACACCATACAAAAAACACGCTGAAACACTAGAAAATAATTTTCCTCCTTTCAAATATTTGGATACATTCATCATAACTTCCCTTTGATAGATCTAATCCATTTCAGTCAAACAGAGGCAGGAACATCAAAATGAAAGCAAATGTTACATCAAAGTAGTTCTCAATTTTATCCTGATCTTCCAGTTTCTCAGTTTTTTCTCACTTCCTCTTGTAATGAAGTGTAGGAAACAATTTGAGGACTAGTGTTGATTTGCTTTTGAAAAATGACTTGTTTTTTTCTAACTTAAAATTTGTTTTAACTCAAATACCATCTGTTACCATCTGTGCTATTAATAATCTCATACACAATGAAGACTTGAAAGAAGAAATTAAAATTATTCTATTCACACTATTGGGTATAGAAACTGGACCCTGAAGTAACACCCCAAAGTGCCATTTATGGAACTTGCTAAAGTGTTCCACATACATTATCATGGTGATGTTTGTCCTTCATTCTCAGGGAAGACCATGACATCAGGAAGGTGATGTCATGGCAAGCATATGAATTGGATTTGAGTGAGGGGATGCTATGCTAAGTCACCAGCCTCCCTTTCTCCTCCAGAATCATCTGGATCCAGTGACCGGTATGAATCAGGATGCCTGGAGAAAGCCCTGGGTGCAAGGCAATCAAGGTTAAGTGATTTGCCCAAGGTCACACAGTAGTAAATGTCTAAGGCTGGATTCCAACTCCTGTGTCAACTAGCTGCTCCTAGGACAACCTTATGAAGGTATCATAATCCTATGAAGAAGGAGCCACAGGTATATCTGTATTTTTTAGATAAGAAGACTGAGGACTACAGAGATCAAGTGATTCCTTCATGGTCAGAAAGTATTAAGGCTAATAAGTATAAGTAGTAGAATGTTAACCAAAATTTTCTTAATTATATTTTCCATGGTTGATGTATATAATATTAGAAGGGAAAAATATATATATATATATATATATATATATATATATATATATATATAAGCAATTGGTAAAAAGAAATATTTTCACCAAATATGAAATAAGATAAAAAAGACAAGGGATCTCATTTCATTGGCCAGTCTCATTTTATAGATTAAAAAATACTATGTCCCCCACCCAAAAAAAACTTATCTTATCCAATGCTGTACACCTTGTCAGATATAATATTTGAATTCAGATCCTCTGTCTCCAAAATGAGTGCTCTTTTAATTGTACCATGTTGTCATTGAATGGAAATCATGAAAAAAAAATAGTTGGGGAGTTGATTAGTGGAGGGATGGGGCAGAGCTGGGAAATAGTTAACTAAGACTGGGTAGCATCAGCAGCAGACGTGTCCAAGTCAGTCATTTGGACATGAATCAGAATCAGAAGGTAAACAAAATTAGACTTGCTGACAACTAAAAATCAATGAGGCTATACAAGGAAATGACTCTCTCTCTCTCTCTCTCTCTCTCTCTCTCTCTCTCTCTCTCTCTCTCTCTTTCCTTGATGCTGACAACAAAGTTAAGACATTGTACTTGTTAAAAGTTTCAGATTAGTTTTACTAGCAATTTTTTTTTGCTTTCCTGTTAATTAGTGCCAGAGGCACATACTCGTTCCTTCCTCCCAGACTCCCCTTCTAGTTGCTAATGAAGTGGAGTATTTTCTGGGCTTCACAATCTCACTTGAGTTGTGCTATTATTTTTTGCTGGTAGAAGGGAAAAATAAATTAAGTTGGAGAATGTCTTGATGGAAACAGTTTATAATCAAACACCCCACTGTTGACAAAATCATCATGACTGTCACTTCGCGCCTCTCTGCCAACTGTGTAATTAGTGTCATTACCAATGTCATGGAAATATAAATTAGTGCAGATTACACAGCACAGAATGCATAAATATGAATATTTTTATAATGCTTAAGCCATGTCACAAATCGTGCCCAACATGAGTTTGGCACTTGCTTCCAGCTGTTCTGAGAAAAATCAGACAAGCTCAAGTTCAACATTTTTGTAATGTAGTTTTGAAAAGTCAATCTGTGGGTGGATGTGTCTAGAGTGAGAGTGACATGGTAGAGATGAAGAAAAATATTAGTTTGTTTGAAAATATTAAAGGAAGGAAATATTTAGCACATCTGTGTTCCCTAGGAATGTAATTTAAATTTAATTTTGATGTTACCTTAAGGAAAACAAAATTAAGATCAATTTGTTTTTAAAATCATACTATATATGAAAGATAAATATGCAGCCATTCTGGATTATCCATTCTTCTCTTCATAATAGGCAAAAGACATTACAATTCTCTCTGCATTATACAAAAGGTACTTATGATTCTCTTCCCAGAGAGCCATTTCTCTTCTTTCTCACCTATCCAAATCTAATTCAAGTTCACTACCTTCACATCCACTGAACAACATTTATTGAAAGTTAAGCCTGCTGGCATTAGTAGGGAGAATACAAACATAAATGGATATCCATAATCCCTTCCCTGAGGGAGCTTACTTTCTAGAAAGGGAGAAAATAAATATAATACAAAGAAGAGTCTGAGCATACATGAGAAAATTAGTGATCACTACCATCTTGAAAGATCAAAGAAAGCTTCACTGGGGAGATAGAATTCTAACTGGACCTTAAAGGACAGGGTAGGATTTCAACAATGAAAGATGGGTAAGAGAGTTATATGATGAAGAATGATGTGTGCAAAAGCACAGGAACTAGAAAGCAGGGAAATCTTTTGAAAGACAAGGAACTCAGGCTAACTGACCAGAAGCAAAGCTTCCAAACATTGTAAAGCATGAGTTAGTGTAAGACCTTCACTTTCCACCTAAGGAGCATGACTTAAAATGAACTTTGTCAATGGGAAATCACTAAAGCTTTTTGAATGATATGATCACACCTACACAATTGAAATATTAAAATTAAATGGTCTCTCTGACCATTGACAGATCCCTGCAGAGTGATCTCTCTCTCTCTCTCTCTCTCTCTGTCTCTGCCTCTCTGCCTCTCTGCCTCTCTGTCTCTCTGTCTCTCTGTCTCTCTCTCTCTCTATTCCTGTAGTACTCATCATACAACTTGATTTGGCACAAAATCATGTGTTATCTCAAGTATTATCTAAGTGTTTTCTATGTGTTGGTTTCGTCTCCTCAAAATAATTGTCAACTTTCAGAGTGCAAAGGTCATGTTCAAAACTTCTTTCACACTGAATTAGTGTTACTGACATTCCAGTGGAATAGCAAAAGCAGGCCATGGCAAGCAAAGTATAGATTATAGACTAGGATTCTCTCTTTAGAGGGTGGGATGTGACATGAGAAATCAATGTGGCAGAACTTCGGGAATTTTAGCCTACAGGAAAATATTGGGGTTAATGTTTTGATCACCCATACAAGTTGATTCATGAAAAGTATATTTCTGGTCATTTAAACCAATCATTATAAGCTAAGGAGTTTGAGAAGGATCTGTGATTTCACCCATTAAAATGGGAAATTCCTGACATCCAGGTCCAATCTATTTATATTTTAGTAAATAAGTTCTAGAGAGCTGCCTGAAGGATTCAGAGGTTAGTAAACTGTGAATATCAGTGTCAGAATTTGAACCCAGGACTTTCTGATATTTATGCTACCTTTTTATTTATAACTACCACACCAGTCTGTCTCTTTAAATTGGCACATACTAAAAAAAAAATGCAAAACAACAAAAAGCAAATTCCCTTCTCTGAGGAAAAGTCCACAATATATTGAACGTTCCACTTCTGAATTATTACTATCATATTTATAGTTTCAAAAATTCCACCATGTAAACTAGAAATTTATTCAGTTTCGAAGAACCACAAGATCTTTGATCCTGCTTGTTTGACCACAAAATCAATACTATAGGCCTTTTATTCTTATAGGACTTGGAGCTCAAAAGATATGCATATCTGTAAATGAGGAAAAGACTTCAGCCAACACCCAGGGTGTTAGTCATATTAGGATTTTTCAGTCAATATCCCCACTTTGATTTCTATAATTGTCTATGCTGATGTTCCAAGTCACTTTTCAATGTTAATTACTCTCCTATAATTCATGTTATTTGTTTATTCTAGTGGAAAATGTGTTTTCTTCTTTCCATTTCAGCACAAAATTAATTTATAATTTAAGCATTATTTTCCTATAAGAACTGTAGTTTCAGATCTCTTAGATTTCTTACACCACACACACACACATACACACATACACACACATACACACAAGCTTGCACACCTACACAATATTTCACATAATACAACACAACCACAGTGTTGTTATTAGCTTATCTTCTCCAAACCTCCAAATGAAATTTATATCTTGCTCATTTTCTTTCTGAAGTTTATTTTATTTCATCTCTTTGCTAAGATTTTGTAAGTTGGAAGTTCTACAAAACAAAAATATCATCAGGCTTTAAAAAAAAAAACTGTGTGGCTTAGTATGTAAAGCACCAGATATGTATCGTCAATTATTTCCTATAATGTTTTCCACTATCATTTCTGAGTACTATTCTCATATCATTTCACCCCAAGATAGTAGAACATCTTTATCCAATTCTATGAATCAAATTCTTTCACCAAAAAAGATTTTAACCTCTAAATTTGCATTGTTATTTATCTTTTTTTTTTTTGGCCCTTTACAAATATGTTACTGTTCAAAATGCTTTTGTTTCTTTTACTTAAAAAAAAATAGACGGGGAGTTAATGGCACCATGGATAGAACATTGGTCCTGGAGTAAGGATGACATGAGTTGAAATTTGACTTCAGACTCTTAATAATTACCTAGCTGTGTGAATGTGGGCAAGTCACTGAACTCCATTGCCTTAACAAAAAAAAATTAGATGAGAAAAAATGTGTGTGTGTGTGTGTGTGTGTGTGCTCGCGCGCGCGCGCGTGTGTGTGTGTGTGTGTGTGTGTGTGTGTGTGTGTGTGTGAGAGAGAGAGAGAGAGAGAGAGAGAGAGAGAGAGAGAGAGAGACTCTCATATAAGGAGTTGACCTTGACCTTGGCTGCCTTGGTATTGACAAGACAGCCTGCAAAAAATGTAGAGGAGCATGTATATATTTTTTTGCTTTATTAGATTTTATTTATTTTGAGATTTACAATTTTTCCCCCAATCTTACTTCCCTCCCCCCCCCAAAGAAAGCAATTTGTCAGTCTTTACTTTGTTTCCATGTTGTGGAACATGTATTTTTGATAGACCTTAATTGGTACTTTCCAGTTTTATTAGACATTGCAGGCTGTTTAATGAAAATTCCACTTCCTGAAACTCAGTGATTCACTTCCTAACTCTGCCAAAGAACCAGGGAAACAGAAGGCTGAGGCAAAGATGGACAAGGTCAGGACAAGAAGAAAGCATTCATTTTCTGCTCTTATCATTCAGAAAGAACTGCTTCATGTTTCAGGGTTCTACTATCATCCAGCTAGGTCTCCCTGTGACACCATTCAGAAGAGATTCTAACTAGTCTGGAAAATTGTCAAAAACTTTTGGCACTCCCAAATGTAAAGATAGACAGTCTCTATAACTACCAGCAGACTTAATGGCAGCTTGTCCCTTTTGATTTTAGGAAATTCAACAATATATGCCCATTGGTAAGTGAAGGAACATTTATCCCACCTCTGTAACCACTGTGAACTATGATGCTTGCTTGGTTCAGCTAGGTAGGAATTTCTATGAATAGCAGAAAATCTCTCAATGGAGTGCAGCTTCAGTCCTAAATTCTTTTTATCTGTGTGACTCTGAGCAAGTCATTTAACTTTTCTAACTTTCCTCTATAAAGGAAGGATGGTAAAACTATTTACTTTACAATGATGTTGTTAGGAAAAGATGAAATAACATGTGAAGAGCTTTGCAAAGCCTTAAAGTCTTATACACATGCTTGCTATTTTCATTACTCTTAATAATTTTTAAATTTATTATTAATAAATTATATTATAATTTATTATTCTATAATAAATGTTATTTGTTACATATTATATTTTTATTATATTATATATTTAATTTCTTATATATTATAATTTTATTAATAATTACTATTATGAGAAATTCTAGTTCTCTTATATCAATGGCCTGGGGTAGAGAAGAAAGACAATGCTTCTCTGGAAATGCTTTCCCTTTAATCAAGGTAAAAGATGCTCCATCAAAACATGACATCAATTTTTTTTGGAGGGAGTAATGAAAAGAAGAGGCTATCACTCAAGGAATGCTTGTACTTGAACAGAACCATGCCTATTAAAAGAAAAAGTGGCAGGGATAGGGCTCAGATACTTAATAATTATCTAGCTGTGTGACCTTGAGCGAGTCACTTAACACCATTGTCTTGCCAAAATTAAAAAAAAATGACAGGGGTAAAAGTGAATATTGATCAA